>NW_028126938.1:0-63143 GCF_965231255.1 Vanellus vanellus | reverse complement strand
GAAAGTGAAAAAAGGTGCTTGTGAGGCTAGAGTGCGCAGGAAAGCAGAGAGGGCCAAATTGTCTGGGGCATTTGACGGGGTTCCAGGAGGCAGTGAGGACCAGCATCACTTTTCCCCGCTGGCACCTTTGCTGTGGCAGCAAAAGCTGGACGTTTGTCTTTTTTGCTCCAAACAGCGCTGATACTGAAAAAGGTGCTTTTGAGGCTAGAGTGCGCAGGACAGCAGAGAGGGCCAAATTGTCTGGGGCATTTGAAGGGGTTCCAGGAGGCAGTGAGGACCAGCATCACTTTTCCCCGCTGGCACCTTTGCTGTGGCAGCAAAAGCTGGACGTTTGTCTTTTTTCCTCTGGGGGGCGCCGAAAGTGAAAACCGGTGTTTTTGAGGCTAGAGTGCGCAGGAAAGCAGAGAGGGCCAAATTGTCTGGGGCATTTGAAGGGGTTCCAGGAGGCAGTGAGGACCAGCATCACTTTTCCCCGCTGGCACCTTTGCTGTGGCAGCAAAAGCTGGACGTTTGTCTTTTTTGCTCCAAACAGCGCTGATAGTGAAAAAAGGTGCTTTTGAGGCTAGAGTGCGCAGGAAAGCAGAGAGGGCCAAATTGTCTGGGGCATTTGAAGGGGTTCCAGGAGGCAGTGAGGACCAACCACACTTTTCCCCGCTGGCACCTTTGCTGTGGCAGCAAAAGCTGGACGTTTGTCTTTTTCCTCTGGGGGCGCCGAAAGTGAAAAAAGGTGCTTTTGAGGCTAGAGTGCGCAGGAAAGCAGAGAGGGCCAAATTGTCTGGGGCATTTGAAGGGGTTCCAGGAGGCAGTGAGGACCAGCATCACTTTTCCCCGCTGGCACCTTGCTGTGGCAGCAAAAGCTGGACGTTTGTCTTTTTTCCTCTGGGGGGCGCCCGAACGTGAAAAAAGGTGCTTTTGAGGCTAGAGTGCGCAGGAAAGCAGAGAGGGCCAAATTGTGTGGGGCATTTGAAGGGGTTCCAGGAGGCAGTGAGGACCAGCATCACTTTTCCCCGCTGGCACCTTTGCTGTGGCAGCAAAAGCTGGACGTTTGTCTTTTTTGCTCCAAACAGCGCTGAAAGTGAAAACCGGTGTTTTTGAGGCTAGAGTGCGCAGGAAAGCAGAGAGGGCCAAATTGTCTGGGGCATTTGAAGGGGTTCCAGGAGGCAGTGAGGACCAGCATCACTTTTCCCCGCTGGCACCTTTGCTGTGGCAGCAAAAGCTGGACGTTTGTCTTTTTTCCTCTGGGGGGCGCCGAAAGTGAAAAAAGGTGCTTTTGAGGCTAGAGTGCGCAGGAAAAGAGGGCCAAATTGTCTGGGGCATTTGAAGGGGTTCCAGGAGGCAGTGAGGACCAGCATGACTTTTCCCCGCTGGCACCTTTGCTGTGGCAGCAAAAGCTGGACGTTTGTCTTTTTTCCTCTGGGGGGCGCCGAAAGTGAAAACCGGTGTTTTTGAGGCTAGAGTGCGCAGGAAAGCAGAGAGGGCCAAATTGTGTGGGGCATTTGAAGGGGTTCCAGGAGGCAGTGAGGACCAGCATCACTTTTCCCCGCTGGCACCTTTGCTGTGGCAGCAAAAGCTGGACGTTTGTCTTTTTTCCTCTGGGGGGCGCCGAAAGTGAAAACCGGTGTTTTTGAGGCTAGAGTGCGCAGGAAAGCAGAGAGGGCCAAATTGTCTGGGGCATTTGAAGGGGTTCCAGGAGGCAGTGAGGACCAGCATCACTTTTCCCCGCTGGCACCTTTGCTGTGGCAGCAAAAGCTGGACGTTTGTCTTCTTTGCTCCAAACAGCGCTGATAGTGAAAAAAGGTGCTTTTGAGGCTAGAGTGCGCAGGAAAGCAGAGAGGGCCAAATTGTCTGGGGCATTTGAAGGGGTTCCAGGAGGCAGTGAGGACCAGCATCACTTTTCCCCGCTGGCACCTTTGCTGTGGCAGCAAAAGCTGGACGTTTGTCTTTTTTCCTCTGGGGGGCGCCGAAAGTGAAAAAAGGTGCTTTTGAGGCTAGATTCCGCAGGAAAGCAGAGAGGGCCAAATTGTCTGGGGCATTTGAAGGGGTTCCAGGAGGCAGTGAGGACCAGCATCACTTTTCCCCGCTGGCACCTTTGCTGTGGCAGCAAAAGCTGGACGTTTGTCTTTTTTCCTCTGGGGGCGCCGAAAGTGAAAAAAGGTGCTTTTGAGGCTAGAGTGCGCAGGAAAGCAGAGAGGGCCAAATTGTCTGGGGCATTTGAAGGGGTTCCAGGAGGCAGTGAGGACCAGCATCACTTTTCCCCGCTGGCACCTTTGCTGTGGCAGCAAAAGCTGGACGTTTGTCTTTTTTGCTCCGGAGGGCGCCGAAAGTGAAAAAAGGTGCTTTTGAGGCTAGAGTGCGCAGGAAAGCAGAGAGGGCCAAATTGTCTGGGGCATTTGAAGGGGTTCCAGGAGGCAGTGAGGACCAGCATGACTTTTCCCCGCTGGCACCTTTGCTGTGGCAGCAAAAGCTGGACGTTTGTCTTTTTTCCTCCGGAGGCGCCGAAAGTGAAAAAAGGTGCTTTTGAGGCTAGAGTGCGCAGTAAAGCAGAGGGCCAAATTGTCTGGGGCATTTGAAGGGGTTCCAGGAGGCAGTGAGGACCAGCATCACTTTTCCCCGCTGGCACCTTTGCTGTGGCAGCAAAAGCTGGACGTTTGTCTTTTTTGCTCCAAACAGCGCTGATACTGAAAAAAGGTGCTTTTGAGGCTAGAGTGCGCAGGAAAGCAGAGAGGGCCAAATTGTCTGGGGCATTTGAAGGGGTTCCAGGAGGCAGTGAGGACCAGCATCACTTTTCCCCGCTGGCACCTTTGCTGTGGCAGCAAAAGCTGGACGTTTGTCTTTTTTCCTCTGGGGGGCGCCGAAAGTGAAAACCGGTGTTTTTGAGGTTAGAGTGCGCAGGAAAGCAGAGAGGGCCAAATTGTCTGGGGCATTTGAAGGGGTTCCAGGAGGCAGTGAGGACCAGCATCACTTTTCCCCGCTGGCACCTTTGCTGTGGCAGCAAAAGCTGGACGTTTGTCTTTTTTGCTCCAAACAGCGCTGATAGTGAAAAAAGGTGCTTTTGAGGCTAGAGTGCGCAGGAAAGCAGAGAGGGCCAAATTGTCTGGGGCATTTGAAGGGGTTCCAGGAGGCAGTGAGGACCAACCACACTTTTCCCCGCTGGCACCTTTGCTGTGGCAGCAAAAGCTGGACGTTTGTCTTTTTTCCTCTGGGGGGCGCCGAAAGTGAAAAAAGGTGCTTTTGAGGCTAGAGTGCGCAGGAAAGCAGAGAGGGCCAAATTGTCTGGGGCATTTGAAGGGGTTCCAGGAGGCAGTGAGGACCAGCATCACTTTTCCCCGCTGGCACCTTTGCTGTGGCAGCAAAAGCTGGACGTTTGTCTTTTTCCTCTGGGGGGCGCCGAAAGTGAAAAAAGGTGCTTTTGAGGCTAGAGTGCGCAGGAAAGCAGAGAGGGCCAAATTGTGTGGGGCATTTGAAGGGGTTCCAGGAGGCAGTGAGGACCAGCATCACTTTTCCCCGCTGGCACCTTTGCTGTGGCAGCAAAAGCTGGACGTTTGTCTTTTTTCCTCCGGAGGGCGCCGAAAGTGAAAATAGGTGCTTTTGAGGCTAGAGTGCGCAGGAAAGCAGAGAGGGCCAAATTGTGTGGGGCATTTGAAGGGGTTCCAGGAGGCAGTGAGGACCAGCATCACTTTTCCCCGCTGGCACCTTTGCTGTGGCAGCAAAAGCTGGACGTTTGTCTTTTTTGCTCCGGAGGGCGCCGAAAGTGAAAAAAGGTGCTTTTGAGGCTAGAGTGCGCAGGAAAGCAGAGAGGGCCAAATTGTGTGGGGCATTTGAAGGGGTTCCAGGAGGCAGTGAGGACCAGCATCACTTTTCCCCGCTGGCACCTTTGCTGTGGCAGCAAAAGCTGGACGTTTGTCTTTTTTCCTCCGGAGGGCGCCGAAAGTGAAATAGGTGCTTTTGAGGCTAGAGTGCGCAGGAAAGCAGAGAGGGCCAAATTGTGTGGGGCATTTGAAGGGGTTCCAGGAGGCAGTGAGGACCAGCATCACTTTTCCCCGCTGGCACCTTTGCTGTGGCAGCAAAAGCTGGACGTTTGTCTTTTTGCTCCGGAGGGCGCCGAAAGTGAAAAAAGGTGCTTTTGAGGCTAGAGTGCGCAGGAAAGCAGAGAGGGCCAAATTGTCTGGGGCATTTGAAGGGGTTCCAGGAGGCAGTGAGGACCAGCATCACTTTTCCCCGCTGGCACCTTTGCTGTGGCAGCAAAAGCTGGACGTTTGTCTTTTTCCTCTGGGGGGCGCCGAAAGTGAAAAAAGGTGCTTTTGAGGCTAGAGTGCGCAGGAAAGCAGAGAGGGCCAAATTGTCTGGGGCATTTGAAGGGGTTCCAGGAGGCAGTGAGGACCAGCATCACTTTTCCCCGCTGGCACCTTTGCTGTGGCAGCAAAAGCTGGACGTTTGTCTTTTTTGCTCCGGAGGGCGCCGAAAGTGAAAAAAGGTGCTTTTGAGGCTAGAGTGCGCAGGAAAGCAGAGAGGGCCAAATTGTCTGGGGCATTTGAAGGGGTTCCAGGAGGCAGTGAGGACCAGCATCACTTTTCCCCGCTGGCACCTTTGCTGTGGCAGCAAAAGCTGGACGTTTGTCTTTTTTCCTCCGGAGGGCGCCGAAACTGAAAAAAGGTGCTTTTGAGGCTAGAGTGCGCAGTAAAGCAGAGGGCCAAATTGTCTGGGGCATTTGAAGGGGTTCCAGGAGGCAGTGAGGACCAGCATCACTTTTCCCCGCTGGCACCTTTGCTGTGGCAGCAAAAGCTGGACGTTTGTCTTTTTGCTCCAAACAGCGCTGATAGTGAAAAAAGGTGCTTTTGAGGCTAGAGTGCGCAGGAAAGCATAGAGGGCCAAATTGTGTGGGGCATTTGAAGGGGTTCCAGGAGGCAGTGAGGACCAACCACACTTTTCCCCGCTGGCACCTTTGCTGTGGCAGCAAAAGCTGGACGTTTGTCTTTTTTCCTCTGGGGGGCGCCGAAAGTGAAAAAAGGTGCTTTTGAGGCTAGATTCCGCAGGAAAGCAGAGAGGGCCAAATTGTCTGGGGCATTTGAAGGGGTTCCAGGAGGCAGTGAGGACCAGCATCACTTTTCCCCGCTGGCACCTTTGCTGTGGCAGCAAAAGCTGGACGTTTGTCTTTTTTCCTCTGGGGGGCGCCGAAAGTGAAAAAAGGTGCTTTTGAGGCTAGAGTGCGCAGGAAAGCAGAGAGGGCCAAATTGTCTGGGGCATTTGAAGGGGTTCCAGGAGGCAGTGAGGACCAGCATCACTTTTCCCCGCTGGCACCTTTGCTGTGGCAGCAAAAGCTGGACGTTTGTCTTTTTTGCTCCGGAGGGCGCCGAAAGTGAAAAAAGGTGCTTTTGAGGCTAGAGTGCGCAGGAAAGCAGAGAGGGCCAAATTGTCTGGGGCATTTGAAGGGGTTCCAGGAGGCAGTGAGGACCAGCATCACTTTTCCCCGCTGGCACCTTTGCTGTGGCAGCAAAAGCTGGACGTTTGTCTTTTTTCCTCTGGGGGGCGCCGAAAGTGAAAAAAGGTGCTTTTGAGGCTAGAGTGCGCAGGAAAGCAGAGAGGGCCAAATTGTCTGGGGCATTTGAAGGGGTTCCAGGAGGCAGTGAGGACCAGCATCACTTTTCCCCGCTGGCACCTTTGCTGTGGCAGCAAAAGCTGGACGTTTGTCTTTTTTGCTCCGGAGGGCGCCGAAAGTGAAAAAAGGTGCTTTTGAGGCTAGAGTGCGCAGGAAAGCAGAGAGGGCCAAATTGTCTGGGGCATTTGAAGGGGTTCCAGGAGGCAGTGAGGACCAGCATGACTTTTCCCCGCTGGCACCTTTGCTGTGGCAGCAAAAGCTGGACGTTTGTCTTTTTTCCTCCGGAGGGCGCCGAAAGTGAAAAAAGGTGCTTTTGAGGCTAGAGTGCGCAGTAAAGCAGAGGGCCAAATTGTCTGGGGCATTTGAAGGGGTTCCAGGAGGCAGTGAGGACCAGCATCACTTTTCCCCGCTGGCACCTTTGCTGTGGCAGCAAAAGCTGGACGTTTGTCTTCTTTGCTCCAAACAGCGCTGATAGTGAAAAAAGGTGCTTTTGAGGCTAGAGTGCGCAGGAAAGCAGAGAGGGCCAAATTGTCTGGGGCATTTGAAGGGGTTCTAGGAGGCAGTGAGGACCAGCATCACTTTTCCCCGCTGGCACCTTTGCTGTGGCAGCAAAAGCTGGACGTTTGTCTTCTTTGCTCCAAACAGCGCTGATAGTGAAAAAAGGTGCTTTTGAGGCTAGAGTGCGCAGGAAAGCATAGAGGGCCAAATTGTGTGGGGCATTTGAAGGGGTTCCAGGAGGCAGTGAGGACCAACCACACTTTTCCCCGCTGGCACCTTTGCTGTGGCAGCAAAAGCTGGACGTTTGTCTTTTTTCCTCTGGGGGGCGCCGAAAGTGAAAAAAGGTGCTTTTGAGGCTAGATTCCGCAGGAAAGCAGAGAGGGCCAAATTGTCTGGGGCATTTGAAGGGGTTCCAGGAGGCAGTGAGGACCAGCATCACTTTTCCCCGCTGGCACCTTTGCTGTGGCAGCAAAAGCTGGACGTTTGTCTTTTTTCCTCTGGGGGGCGCCGAAAGTGAAAAAAGGTGCTTTTGAGGCTAGAGTGCGCAGGAAAGCAGAGAGGGCCAAATTGTCTGGGGCATTTGAAGGGGTTCCAGGAGGCAGTGAGGACCAGCATCACTTTTCCCCGCTGGCACCTTTGCTGTGGCAGCAAAAGCTGGACGTTTGTCTTTTTTGCTCCGGAGGGCGCCGAAAGTGAAAAAAGGTGCTTTTGAGGCTAGAGTGCGCAGGAAAGCAGAGAGGGCCAAATTGTCTGGGGCATTTGAAGGGGTTCCAGGAGGCAGTGAGGACCAGCATCACTTTTCCCCGCTGGCACCTTTGCTGTGGCAGCAAAAGCTGGACGTTTGTCTTTTTTCCTCTGGGGGGCGCCGAAAGTGAAAAAAGGTGCTTTTGAGGCTAGAGTGCGCAGGAAAGCAGAGAGGGCCAAATTGTCTGGGGCATTTGAAGGGGTTCCAGGAGGCAGTGAGGACCAGCATCACTTTTCCCCGCTGGCACCTTTGCTGTGGCAGCAAAAGCTGGACGTTTGTCTTTTTTCCTCCGGAGGGCGCTGATAGTGAAAAAAGGTGCTTTTGAGGCTAGAGTGCGCAGGAAAGCAGAGAGGGCCAAATTGTCTGGGGCATTTGAAGGGGTTCCAGGAGGCAGTGAGGACCAGCATCACTTTTCCCCGCTGGCACCTTTGCTGTGGCAGCAAAAGCTGGACGTTTGTCTTTTTTCCTCTGGGGGGCGCCGAAAGTGAAAAAAGGTGCTTTTGAGGCTAGAGTCCGCAGGAAAGCAGAGAGGGCCAAATTGTCTGGGGCATTTGAAGGGGTTCCAGGAGGCAGTGAGGACCAGCATCACTTTTCCCCGCTGGCACCTTTGCTGTGGCAGCAAAAGCTGGACGTTTGTCTTTTTTCCTCCGGAGGGCGCCAAAAGTGAAAAAAGGTGCTTTTGAGGCTAGAGTGCGCAGGAAAGCAGAGAGGGCCAAATTGTCTGGGGCATTTGAAGGGGTTCCAGGAGGCAGTGAGGACCAGCATCACTTTTCCCCGCTGGCACCTTTGCTGTGGCAGCAAAAGCTGGACGTTTTTTTTTTTTCTTCTGGGGGGCGCCGAAAGTGAAAAAAGGTGCTTTTGAGGCTAGAGTGCGCAGGAAAGCAGAGAGGGCCAAATTGTCTGGGGCATTTGAAGGGGTTCCAGGAGGCAGTGAGGACCAGCATCACTTTTCCCCGCTGGCACCTTTGCTGTGGCAGCAAAAGCTGGACGTTTGTCTTTTTTCCTCTGGGGGGCGCCGAAAGTGAAAAAAGGTGCTTTTGAGGCTAGAGTGCGCAGGAAAGCAGAGAGGGCCAAATTGTGTGGGGCATTTGAAGGGGTTCCAGGAGGCAGTGAGGACCAGCATCACTTTTCCCCGCTGGCACCTTTGCTGTGGCAGCAAAAGCTGGACGTTTGTCTTTTTTCCTCCGGAGGGCGCCGAAAGTGAAATAGGTGCTTTTGAGGCTAGAGTGCGCAGGAAAGCAGAGAGGGCCAAATTGTGTGGGGCATTTGAAGGGGTTCCAGGAGGCAGTGAGGACCAGCATCACTTTTCCCCGCTGGCACCTTTGCTGTGGCAGCAAAAGCTGGACGTTTGTCTTTTTTGCTCCAAACAGCGCTGAAAGTGAAAACCGGTGTTTTTGAGGCTAGAGTGCGCAGGAAAGCAGAGAGGGCCAAATTGTCTGGGGCATTTGACGGGGTTCCAGGAGGCAGTGAGGACCAGCATCACTTTTCCCCGCTGGCACCTTTGCTGTGGCAGCAAAAGCTGGACGTTTGTCTTTTTTCCTCTGGGGGGCGCCGAAAGTGAAAAAAGGTGCTTTTGAGGCTAGAGTGCGCAGGAAAGCAGAGAGGGCCAAATTGTCTGGGGCATTTGAAGGGGTTCCAGGAGGCAGTGAGGACCAGCATCACTTTTCCCCGCTGGCACCTTTGCTGTGGCAGCAAAAGCTGGACGTTTGTCTTTTTTCCTCTGGGGGGCGCCGAAAGTGAAAAAAGGTGCTTTTGAGGCTAGAGTGCGCAGGAAAGCAGAGAGGGCCAAATTGTGTGGGGCATTTGAAGGGGTTCCAGGAGGCAGTGAGGACCAGCATCACTTTTCCCCGCTGGCACCTTTGCTGTGGCAGCAAAAGCTGGACGTTTGTCTTTTTTCCTCCGGAGGGCGCTAATAGTGAAAAAAAGGTGCTTTTGAGGCTAGAGTGCGCAGGAAAGCAGAGAGGGCCAAATTGTCTGGGGCATTTGAAGGGGTTCCAGGAGGCAGTGAGGACCAGCATCACTTTTCCCCGCTGGCACCTTTGCTGTGGCAGCAAAAGCTGGACGTTTGTCTTTTTTCCTCTGGGGGGCGCCGAAAGTGAAAAAAGGTGCTTTTGAGGCTAGAGTGCGCAGGAAAGCAGAGAGGGCCAAATTGTCTGGGGCATTTGAAGGGGTTCCAGGAGGCAGTGAGGACCAGCATGACTTTTCCCCGCTGGCACCTTTGCTGTGGCAGCAAAAGCTGGACGTTTGTCTTTTTTCCTCTGGGGGGCGCCGAAAGTGAAAACCGGTGTTTTTGAGGCTAGAGTGCGCAGGAAAGCAGAGAGGGCCAAATTGTGTGGGGCATTTGAAGGGGTTCCAGGAGGCAGTGAGGACCAGCATCACTTTTCCCCGCTGGCACCTTTGCTGTGGCAGCAAAAGCTGGACGTTTGTCTTTTTTCCTCTGGGGGGCGCCGAAAGTGAAAACCGGTGTTTTTGAGGCTAGAGTGCGCAGGAAAGCAGAGAGGGCCAAATTGTCTGGGGCATTTGAAGGGGTTCCAGGAGGCAGTGAGGACCAGCATCACTTTTCCCCGCTGGCACCTTTGCTGTGGCAGCAAAAGCTGGACGTTTGTCTTCTTTGCTCCAAACAGCGCTGATAGTGAAAAAAGGTGCTTTTGAGGCTAGAGTGCGCAGGAAAGCAGAGAGGGCCAAATTGTCTGGGGCATTTGAAGGGGTTCCAGGAGGCAGTGAGGACCAGCATCACTTTTCCCCGCTGGCACCTTTGCTGTGGCAGCAAAAGCTGGACGTTTGTCTTTTTTCCTCTGGGGGGCGCCGAAAGTGAAAAAAGGTGCTTTTGAGGCTAGAGTGCGCAGGAAAGCAGAGAGGGCCAAATTGTCTGGGGCATTTGAAGGGGTTCCAGGAGGCAGTGAGGACCAGCATCACTTTTCCCCGCTGGCACCTTTGCTGTGGCAGCAAAAGCTGGACGTTTGTCTTTTTTGCTCCGGAGGGCGCCGAAAGTGAAAAAAGGTGCTTTTGAGGCTAGAGTGCGCAGGAAAGCAGAGAGGGCCAAATTGTCTGGGGCATTTGAAGGGGTTCCAGGAGGCAGTGAGGACCAGCATGACTTTTCCCCGCTGGCACCTTTGCTGTGGCAGCAAAAGCTGGACGTTTGTCTTTTTTCCTCCGGAGGGCGCCGAAAGTGAAAAAAGGTGCTTTTGAGGCTAGAGTGCGCAGTAAAGCAGAGGGCCAAATTGTCTGGGGCATTTGAAGGGGTTCCAGGAGGCAGTGAGGACCAGCATCACTTTTCCCCGCTGGCACCTTTGCTGTGGCAGCAAAAGCTGGACGTTTGTCTTTTTTGCTCCAAACAGCGCTGATACTGAAAAAAGGTGCTTTTGAGGCTAGAGTGCGCAGGAAAGCAGAGAGGGCCAAATTGTCTGGGGCATTTGAAGGGGTTCCAGGAGGCAGTGAGGACCAGCATCACTTTTCCCCGCTGGCACCTTTGCTGTGGCAGCAAAAGCTGGACGTTTGTCTTTTTTCCTCTGGGGGGCGCCGAAAGTGAAAACCGGTGTTTTTGAGGTTAGAGTGCGCAGGAAAGCAGAGAGGGCCAAATTGTCTGGGGCATTTGAAGGGGTTCCAGGAGGCAGTGAGGACCAGCATCACTTTTCCCCGCTGGCACCTTTGCTGTGGCAGCAAAAGCTGGACGTTTGTCTTTTTTGCTCCAAACAGCGCTGATAGTGAAAAAAGGTGCTTTTGAGGCTAGAGTGCGCAGGAAAGCAGAGAGGGCCAAATTGTCTGGGGCATTTGAAGGGGTTCCAGGAGGCAGTGAGGACCAACCACACTTTTCCCCGCTGGCACCTTTGCTGTGGCAGCAAAAGCTGGACGTTTGTCTTTTTTCCTCTGGGGGGCGCCGAAAGTGAAAAAAGGTGCTTTTGAGGCTAGAGTGCGCAGGAAAGCAGAGAGGGCCAAATTGTCTGGGGCATTTGAAGGGGTTCCAGGAGGCAGTGAGGACCAGCATCACTTTTCCCCGCTGGCACCTTTGCTGTGGCAGCAAAAGCTGGACGTTTGTCTTTTTTCCTCCGGAGGGCGCCGAAAGTGAAATAGGTGCTTTTGAGGCTAGAGTGCGCAGGAAAGCAGAGAGGGCCAAATTGTGTGGGGCATTTGAAGGGGTTCCAGGAGGCAGTGAGGACCAGCATCACTTTTCCCCGCTGGCACCTTTGCTGTGGCAGCAAAAGCTGGACGTTTGTCTTTTTTCCTCCGGAGGGCGCCGAAAGTGAAATAGGTGCTTTTGAGGCTAGAGTGCGCAGGAAAGCAGAGAGGGCCAAATTGTGTGGGGCATTTGAAGGGGTTCCAGGAGGCAGTGAGGACCAGCATCACTTTTCCCCGCTGGCACCTTTGCTGTGGCAGCAAAAGCTGGACGTTTGTCTTTTTTGCTCCGGAGGGCGCCGAAAGTGAAAAAAGGTGCTTTTGAGGCTAGAGTGCGCAGGAAAGCAGAGAGGGCCAAATTGTCTGGGGCATTTGAAGGGGTTCCAGGAGGCAGTGAGGACCAGCATCACTTTTCCCCGCTGGCACCTTTGCTGTGGCAGCAAAAGCTGGACGTTTGTCTTTTTTCCTCTGGGGGGCGCCGAAAGTGAAAAAAGGTGCTTTTGAGGCTAGAGTGCGCAGGAAAGCAGAGAGGGCCAAATTGTCTGGGGCATTTGAAGGGGTTCCAGGAGGCAGTGAGGACCAGCATCACTTTTCCCCGCTGGCACCTTTGCTGTGGCAGCAAAAGCTGGACGTTTGTCTTTTTTGCTCCGGAGGGCGCCGAAAGTGAAAACCGGTGTTTTTGAGGCTAGAGTGCGCAGGAAAGCAGAGAGGGCCAAATTGTCTGGGGCATTTGAAGGGGTTCCAGGAGGCAGTGAGGACCAGCATCACTTTTCCCCGCTGGCACCTTTGCTGTGGCAGCAAAAGCTGGACGTTTGTCTTTTTTCCTCTGGGGGGCGCCGAAAGTGAAAAAAGGTGCTTGTGAGGCTAGAGTGCGCAGGAAAGCAGAGAGGGCCAAATTGTCTGGGGCATTTGACGGGGTTCCAGGAGGCAGTGAGGACCAGCATCACTTTTCCCCGCTGGCACCTTTGCTGTGGCAGCAAAAGCTGGACGTTTGTCTTTTTTGCTCCAAACAGCGCTGATACTGAAAAAAGGTGCTTTTGAGGCTAGAGTGCGCAGGACAGCAGAGAGGGCCAAATTGTCTGGGGCATTTGAAGGGGTTCCAGGAGGCAGTGAGGACCAGCATCACTTTTCCCCGCTGGCACCTTTGCTGTGGCAGCAAAAGCTGGACGTTTGTCTTTTTTCCTCTGGGGGGCGCCGAAAGTGAAAACCGGTGTTTTTGAGGCTAGAGTGCGCAGGAAAGCAGAGAGGGCCAAATTGTCTGGGGCATTTGAAGGGGTTCCAGGAGGCAGTGAGGACCAGCATCACTTTTCCCGCTGGCACCTTTGCTGTGGCAGCAAAAGCTGGACGTTTGTCTTTTTTGCTCCAAACAGCGCTGATAGTGAAAAAAGGTGCTTTTGAGGCTAGAGTGCGCAGGAAAGCAGAGAGGGCCAAATTGTCTGGGGCATTTGAAGGGGTTCCAGGAGGCAGTGAGGACCAACCACACTTTCCCGCTGGCACCTTTGCTGTGGCAGCAAAAGCTGGACGTTTGTCTTTTTTCCTCTGGGGGGCGCCGAAAGTGAAAAAAGGTGCTTTTGAGGCTAGAGTGCGCAGGAAAGCAGAGAGGGCCAAATTGTCTGGGCATTTGAAGGGGTTCCAGGAGGCAGTGAGGACCAGCATCACTTTTCCCCGCTGGCACCTTTGCTGTGGCAGCAAAAGCTGGACGTTTGTCTTTTTTTCCTCTGGGGGGCGCCGAACGTGAAAAAAGGTGCTTTTGAGGCTAGAGTGCGCAGGAAAGCAGAGAGGGCCAAATTGTGTGGGGCATTTGAAGGGGTTCCAGGAGGCAGTGAGGACCAGCATCACTTTTCCCCGCTGGCACCTTTGCTGTGGCAGCAAAAGCTGGACGTTTGTCTTTTTTGCTCCAAACAGCGCTGAAAGTGAAAACCGGTGTTTTTGAGGCTAGAGTGCGCAGGAAAGCAGAGAGGGCCAAATTGTCTGGGGCATTTGACGCGGTTCCAGGAGGCAGTGAGGACCAGCATCACTTTTCCCCGCTGGCACCTTTGCTGTGGCAGCAAAAGCTGGACGTTTGTCTTTTTTCCTCTGGGGGGCGCCGAAAGTGAAAAAAGGTGCTTTTGAGGCTAGAGTGCGCAGGAAAGCAGAGAGGGCCAAATTGTCTGGGGCATTTGAAGGGGTTCCAGGAGGCAGTGAGGACCAGCATCACTTTTCCCCGCTGGCACCTTTGCTGTGGCAGCAAAAGCTGGACGTTTGTCTTTTTTGCTCCGGAGGGCGCCGAAAGTGAAAAAAGGTGCTTTTGAGGCTAGAGTGCGCAGGAAAGCAGAGAGGGCCAAATTGTCTGGGGCATTTGAAGGGGTTCCAGGAGGCAGTGAGGACCAGCATGACTTTTCCCCGCTGGCACCTTTGCTGTGGCAGCAAAAGCTGGACGTTTGTCTTTTTTCCTCCGGAGGGCGCCGAAAGTGAAAAAAGGTGCTTTTGAGGCTAGAGTGCGCAGTAAAGCAGAGGGCCAAATTGTCTGGGGCATTTGAAGGGGTTCCAGGAGGCAGTGAGGACCAGCATCACTTTTCCCCGCTGGCACCTTTGCTGTGGCAGCAAAAGCTGGACGTTTGTCTTTTTTGCTCCAAACAGCGCTGATACTGAAAAAAGGTGCTTTTGAGGCTAGAGTGCGCAGGAAAGCAGAGAGGGCCAAATTGTCTGGGGCATTTGAAGGGGTTCCAGGAGGCAGTGAGGACCAGCATCACTTTTCCCCGCTGGCACCTTTGCTGTGGCAGCAAAAGCTGGACGTTTGTCTTTTTTCCTCTGGGGGGCGCCGAAAGTGAAAACCGGTGTTTTTGAGGTTAGAGTGCGCAGGAAAGCAGAGAGGGCCAAATTGTCTGGGGCATTTGAAGGGGTTCCAGGAGGCAGTGAGGACCAGCATCACTTTTCCCCGCTGGCACCTTTGCTGTGGCAGCAAAAGCTGGACGTTTGTCTTTTTTGCTCCAAACAGCGCTGATAGTGAAAAAAGGTGCTTTTGAGGCTAGAGTGCGCAGGAAAGCAGAGAGGGCCAAATTGTCTGGGGCATTTGAAGGGGTTCCAGGAGGCAGTGAGGACCAACCACACTTTTCCCCGCTGGCACCTTTGCTGTGGCAGCAAAAGCTGGACGTTTGTCTTTTTTCCTCTGGGGGGCGCCGAAAGTGAAAAAAGGTGCTTTTGAGGCTAGAGTGCGCAGGAAAGCAGAGAGGGCCAAATTGTCTGGGGCATTTGAAGGGGTTCCAGGAGGCAGTGAGGACCAGCATCACTTTTCCCCGCTGGCACCTTTGCTGTGGCAGCAAAAGCTGGACGTTTGTCTTTTTTGCTCCAAACAGCGCTGAAAGTGAAAACCGGTGTTTTTGAGGCTAGAGTGCGCAGGAAAGCAGAGAGGGCCAAATTGTCTGGGGCATTTGACGCGGTTCCAGGAGGCAGTGAGGACCAGCATCACTTTTCCCCGCTGGCACCTTTGCTGTGGCAGCAAAAGCTGGACGTTTGTCTTTTTTCCTCTGGGGGGCGCCGAAAGTGAAAAAAGGTGCTTTTGAGGCTAGAGTGCGCAGGAAAGCAGAGAGGGCCAAATTGTCTGGGGCATTTGAAGGGGTTCCAGGAGGCAGTGAGGACCAGCATCACTTTTCCCCGCTGGCACCTTTGCTGTGGCAGCAAAAGCTGGACGTTTGTCTTTTTTGCTCCAAACAGCGCTGAAAGTGAAAACCGGTGTTTTTGAGGCTAGAGTGCGCAGGAAAGCAGAGAGGGCCAAATTGTCTGGGGCATTTGACGCGGTTCCAGGAGGCAGTGAGGACCAGCATCACTTTTCCCCGCTGGCACCTTTGCTGTGGCAGCAAAAGCTGGACGTTTGTCTTTTTTCCTCTGGGGGGCGCCGAAAGTGAAAAAAGGTGCTTTTGAGGCTAGAGTGCGCAGGAAAGCAGAGAGGGCCAAATTGTCTGGGGCATTTGAAGGGGTTCCAGGAGGCAGTGAGGACCAGCATCACTTTTCCCCGCTGGCACCTTTGCTGTGGCAGCAAAAGCTGGACGTTTGTCTTTTTTGCTCCGGAGGGCGCCGAAAGTGAAAAAAGGTGCTTTTGAGGCTAGAGTGCGCAGGAAAGCAGAGAGGGCCAAATTGTCTGGGGCATTTGAAGGGGTTCCAGGAGGCAGTGAGGACCAGCATGACTTTTCCCCGCTGGCACCTTTGCTGTGGCAGCAAAAGCTGGACGTTTGTCTTTTTTCCTCCGGAGGGCGCCGAAAGTGAAAAAAGGTGCTTTTGAGGCTAGAGTGCGCAGTAAAGCAGAGGGCCAAATTGTCTGGGGCATTTGAAGGGGTTCCAGGAGGCAGTGAGGACCAGCATCACTTTTCCCCGCTGGCACCTTTGCTGTGGCAGCAAAAGCTGGACGTTTGTCTTTTTTGCTCCAAACAGCGCTGATACTGAAAAAAGGTGCTTTTGAGGCTAGAGTGCGCAGGAAAGCAGAGAGGGCCAAATTGTCTGGGGCATTTGAAGGGGTTCCAGGAGGCAGTGAGGACCAGCATCACTTTTCCCCGCTGGCACCTTTGCTGTGGCAGCAAAAGCTGGACGTTTGTCTTTTTTCCTCTGGGGGGCGCCGAAAGTGAAAACCGGTGTTTTTGAGGTTAGAGTGCGCAGGAAAGCAGAGAGGGCCAAATTGTCTGGGGCATTTGAAGGGGTTCCAGGAGGCAGTGAGGACCAGCATCACTTTTCCCCGCTGGCACCTTTGCTGTGGCAGCAAAAGCTGGACGTTTGTCTTTTTTGCTCCAAACAGCGCTGATAGTGAAAAAAGGTGCTTTTGAGGCTAGAGTGCGCAGGAAAGCAGAGAGGGCCAAATTGTCTGGGGCATTTGAAGGGGTTCCAGGAGGCAGTGAGGACCAACCACACTTTTCCCCGCTGGCACCTTTGCTGTGGCAGCAAAAGCTGGACGTTTGTCTTTTTTCCTCTGGGGGGCGCCGAAAGTGAAAAAAGGTGCTTTTGAGGCTAGAGTGCGCAGGAAAGCAGAGAGGGCCAAATTGTCTGGGGCATTTGAAGGGGTTCCAGGAGGCAGTGAGGACCAGCATCACTTTTCCCCGCTGGCACCTTTGCTGTGGCAGCAAAAGCTGGACGTTTGTCTTTTTTGCTCCAAACAGCGCTGAAAGTGAAAACCGGTGTTTTTGAGGCTAGAGTGCGCAGGAAAGCAGAGAGGGCCAAATTGTCTGGGCATTTGACGCGGTTCCAGGAGGCAGTGAGGACCAGCATCACTTTTCCCCGCTGGCACCTTTGCTGTGGCAGCAAAAGCTGGACGTTTGTCTTTTTTCCTCTGGGGGGCGCCGAAAGTGAAAAAAGGTGCTTTTTGAGGCTAGAGTGCGCAGGAAAGCAGAGAGGGCCAAATTGTCTGGGGCATTTGAAGGGGTTCCAGGAGGCAGTGAGGACCAGCATCACTTTTCCCCGCTGGCACCTTTGCTGTGGCAGCAAAAGCTGGACGTTTGTCTTTTTTGCTCCGGAGGGCGCCGAAAGTGAAAAAAGGTGCTTTTGAGGCTAGAGTGCGCAGGAAAGCAGAGAGGGCCAAATTGTCTGGGGCATTTGAAGGGGTTCCAGGAGGCAGTGAGGACCAGCATGACTTTTCCCCGCTGGCACCTTTGCTGTGGCAGCAAAAGCTGGACGTTTGTCTTTTTTGCTCCGGAGGGCGCCGAAAGTGAAAAAAGGTGCTTTTGAGGCTAGAGTGCGCAGGAAAGCAGAGAGGGCCAAATTGTCTGGGGCATTTGAAGGGGTTCCAGGAGGCAGTGAGGACCAGCATCACTTTTCCCCGCTGGCACCTTTGCTGTGGCAGCAAAAGCTGGACGTTTGTCTTTTTTCCTCTGGGGGGCGCCGAAAGTGAAAAAAGGTGCTTTTGAGGCTAGAGTGCGCAGGAAAGCAGAGAGGGCCAAATTGTCTGGGGCATTTGAAGGGTTCCAGGAGGCAGTGAGGACCAGCATCACTTTTCCCCGCTGGCACCTTTGCTGTGGCAGCAAAAGCTGGACGTTTGTCTTTTTTGCTCCGGAGGGCGCCGAAAGTGAAAAAAGGTGCTTTTGAGGCTAGAGTGCGCAGGAAAGCAGAGAGGGCCAAATTGTCTGGGGCATTTGAAGGGGTTCCAGGAGGCAGTGAGGACCAGCATCACTTTTCCCCGCTGGCACCTTTGCTGTGGCAGCAAAAGCTGGACGTTTGTCTTTTTTCCTCCGGAGGGCGCCGAAACTGAAAAAAGGTGCTTTTGAGGCTAGAGTGCGCAGTAAAGCAGAGGGCCAAATTGTCTGGGGCATTTGAAGGGGTTCCAGGAGGCAGTGAGGACCAGCATCACTTTTCCCCGCTGGCACCTTTGCTGTGGCAGCAAAAGCTGGACGTTTGTCTTTTTTGCTCCAAACAGCGCTGATAGTGAAAAAAGGTGCTTTTGAGGCTAGAGTGCGCAGGAAAGCAGAGAGGGCCAAATTGTCTGGGGCATTTGAAGGGGTTCCAGGAGGCAGTGAGGACCAGCATCACTTTTCCCCGCTGGCACCTTTGCTGTGGCAGCAAAAGCTGGACGTTTGTCTTTTTTCCTCTGGGGGGCGCCGAAAGTGAAAACCGGTGTTTTGAGGCTAGAGTGCGCAGGAAAGCAGAGAGGGCAAATTGTCTGGGGCATTTGAAGGGGTTCCAGGAGGCAGTGAGGACCAGCATCACTTTTCCCCGCTGGCACCTTTGCTGTGGCAGCAAAAGCTGGACGTTTGTCTTTTTTGCTCCAAACAGCGCTGATAGTGAAAAAAGGTGCTTTTGAGGCTAGAGTGCGCAGGAAAGCAGAGAGGGCCAAATTGTCTGGGGCATTTGAAGGGGTTCCAGGAGGCAGTGAGGACCAACCACACTTTTCCCCGCTGGCACCTTTGCTGTGGCAGCAAAAGCTGGACGTTTGTCTTTTTTCCTCTGGGGGGCGCCGAAAGTGAAAAAAGGTGCTTTTGAGGCTAGAGTGCGCAGGAAAGCAGAGAGGGCCAAATTGTCTGGGGCATTTGAAGGGGTTCCAGGAGGCAGTGAGGACCAGCATCACTTTTCCCCGCTGGCACCTTTGCTGTGGCAGCAAAAGCTGGACGTTTGTCTTTTTCCTCTGGGGGGCGCCGAACGTGAAAAAAGGTGCTTTTGAGGCTAGAGTGCGCAGGAAAGCAGAGAGGGCCAAATTGTGTGGGGCATTTGAAGGGGTTCCAGGAGGCAGTGAGGACCAGCATCACTTTTCCCCGCTGGCACCTTTGCTGTGGCAGCAAAAGCTGGACGTTTGTCTTTTTTCCTCCGGAGGGCGCCGAAAGTGAAATAGGTGCTTTTGAGGCTAGAGTGCGCAGGAAAGCAGAGAGGGCCAAATTGTGTGGGGCATTTGAAGGGGTTCCAGGAGGCAGTGAGGACCAGCATCACTTTTCCCCGCTGGCACCCTTTTGCTGTGGCAGCAAAAGCTGGGACGTTTGTCTTTTTTCCTCTGGGGGCGCCGAAAGTGAAAACCGGTGTTTTTGAGGTTAGAGTGCGCAGGAAAGCAGAGAGGGCCAAATTGTCTGGGGCATTTGAAGGGGTTCCAGGAGGCAGTGAGGACCAGCATCACTTTTCCCCGCTGGCACCTTTGCTGTGGCAGCAAAAGCTGGACGTTTGTCTTTTTGCTCCAAACAGCGCTGATAGTGAAAAAAGGTGCTTTTGAGGCTAGAGTGCGCAGGAAAGCAGAGAGGGCCAAATTGTCTGGGGCATTTGAAGGGGTTCCAGGAGGCAGTGAGGACCAACCACACTTTTCCCCGCTGGCACCTTTGCTGTGGCAGCAAAAGCTGGACGTTTGTCTTTTTTCCTCTGGGGGGCGCCGAAAGTGAAAAAAGGTGCTTTTGAGGCTAGAGTGCGCAGGAAAGCAGAGAGGGCCAAATTGTCTGGGGCATTTGAAGGGGTTCCAGGAGGCAGTGAGGACCAGCATCACTTTTCCCCGCTGGCACCTTTGCTGTGGCAGCAAAAGCTGGACGTTTGTCTTTTTTCCTCTGGGGGCGCCGAAAGTGAAAAAAGGTGCTTTTGAGGCTAGAGTGCGCAGGAAAGCAGAGAGGGCCAAATTGTGTGGGGCATTTGAAGGGGTTCCAGGAGGCAGTGAGGACCAGCATCACTTTTCCCCGCTGGCACCTTTGCTGTGGCAGCAAAAGCTGGACGTTTGTCTTTTTTCCTCCGGAGGGCGCCGAAAGTGAAATAGGTGCTTTTGAGGCTAGAGTGCGCAGGAAAGCAGAGAGGGCCAAATTGTGTGGGGCATTTGAAGGGGTTCCAGGAGGCAGTGAGGACCAGCATCACTTTTCCCCGCTGGCACCTTTGCTGTGGCAGCAAAAGCTGGACGTTGTCTTTTTTGCTCCGGAGGGCGCCGAAAGTGAAAAAAGGTGCTTTTGAGGCTAGAGTGCGCAGGAAAGCAGAGAGGGCCAAATTGTCTGGGGCATTTGAAGGGGTTCCAGGAGGCAGTGAGGACCAGCATCACTTTTCCCCGCTGGCACCTTTGCTGTGGCAGCAAAAGCTGGACGTTTGTCTTTTTTCCTCCGGAGGGCGCCGAAAGTGAAATAGGTGCTTTTGAGGCTAGAGTGCGCAGGAAAGCAGAGAGGGCCAAATTGTGTGGGGCATTTGAAGGGGTTCCAGGAGGCAGTGAGGACCAGCATCACTTTTCCCCGCTGGCACCTTTGCTGTGGCAGCAAAAGCTGGACGTTTGTCTTTTTTGCTCCGGAGGGCGCCGAAAGTGAAAAAAGGTGCTTTTGAGGCTAGAGTGCGCAGGAAAGCAGAGAGGGCCAAATTGTCTGGGGCATTTGAAGGGGTTCCAGGAGGCAGTGAGGACCAGCATCACTTTTCCCCGCTGGCACCTTTGCTGTGGCAGCAAAAGCTGGACGTTTGTCTTTTTTCCTCTGGGGGCGCCGAAAGTGAAAAAAGGTGCTTTTGAGGCTAGAGTGCGCAGGAAAGCAGAGAGGGCCAAATTGTCCTGGGGCATTTGAAGGGGTTCCAGGAGGCAGTGAGGACCAGCATCACTTTTCCCCGCTGGCACCTTTGCTGTGGCAGCAAAAGCTGGACGTTTGTCTTTTTTGCTCCGGAGGGCGCCGAAAGTGAAAAAAGGTGCTTTTGAGGCTAGAGTGCGCAGGAAAGCAGAGAGGGCCAAATTGTCTGGGGCATTTGAAGGGGTTCCAGGAGGCAGTGAGGACCAGCATCACTTTTCCCCGCTGGCACCTTTGCTGTGGCAGCAAAAGCTGGACGTTTGTCTTTTTTCCTCCGGAGGGCGCCGAAACTGAAAAAAGGTGCTTTTGAGGCTAGAGTGCGCAGTAAAGCAGAGGGCCAAATTGTCTGGGGCATTTGAAGGGGTTCCAGGAGGCAGTGAGGACCAGCATCACTTTTCCCCGCTGGCACCTTTGCTGTGGCAGCAAAAGCTGGACGTTTGTCTTTTTTGCTCCAAACAGCGCTGATAGTGAAAAAAGGTGCTTTTGAGGCTAGAGTGCGCAGGAAAGCAGAGAGGGCCAAATTGTCTGGGGCATTTGAAGGGGTTCCAGGAGGCAGTGAGGACCAGCATCACTTTTCCCCGCTGGCACCTTTGCTGTGGCAGCAAAAGCTGGACGTTTGTCTTTTTTCCTCTGGGGGGCGCCGAAAGTGAAAACCGGTGTTTTTGAGGCTAGAGTGCGCAGGAAAGCAGAGAGGGCCAAATTGTCTGGGGCATTTGAAGGGGTTCCAGGAGGCAGTGAGGACCAGCATCACTTTTCCCCGCTGGCACCTTTGCTGTGGCAGCAAAAGCTGGACGTTTGTCTTTTTTGCTCCAAACAGCGCTGATAGTGAAAAAAGGTGCTTTTGAGGCTAGAGTGCGCAGGAAAGCAGAGAGGGCCAAATTGTCTGGGGCATTTGAAGGGGTTCCAGGAGGCAGTGAGGACCAACCACACTTTTCCCCGCTGGCACCTTTGCTGTGGCAGCAAAAGCTGGACGTTTGTCTTTTTTCCTCTGGGGGGCGCCGAAAGTGAAAAAAGGTGCTTTTGAGGCTAGAGTGCGCAGGAAAGCAGAGAGGGCCAAATTGTCTGGGGCATTTGAAGGGGTTCCAGGAGGCAGTGAGGACCAGCATCACTTTTCCCCGCTGGCACCTTTGCTGTGGCAGCAAAAGCTGGACGTTTGTCTTTTTTCCTCTGGGGGGCGCCGAAAGTGAAAAAAGGTGCTTTTGAGGCTAGAGTGCGCAGGAAAGCAGAGAGGGCCAAATTGTGTGGGGCATTTGAAGGGGTTCCAGGAGGCAGTGAGGACCAGCATCACTTTTCCCCGCTGGCACCTTTGCTGTGGCAGCAAAAGCTGGACGTTTGTCTTTTTTCCTCCGGAGGGCGCCGAAAGTGAAATAGGTGCTTTTGAGGCTAGAGTGCGCAGGAAAGCAGAGAGGGCCAAGTTGTGTGGGGCATTTGAAGGGGTTCCAGGAGGCAGTGAGGACCAGCATCACTTTTCCCCGCTGGCACCTTTGCTGTGGCAGCAAAAGCTGGACGTTTGTCTTTTTTGCTCCGGAGGGCGCCGAAAGTGAAAAAAGGTGCTTTTGAGGCTAGAGTGCGCAGGAAAGCAGAGAGGGCCAAATTGTCTGGGGCATTTGAAGGGGTTCCAGGAGGCAGTGAGGACCAGCATCACTTTTCCCCGCTGGCACCTTTGCTGTGGCAGCAAAAGCTGGACGTTTGTCTTTTTTCCTCTGGGGGGCGCCGAAAGTGAAAACCGGTGTTTTTGAGGCTAGAGTGCACAGGAAAGCAGAGAGGGCCAAATTGTCTGGGGCATTTGAAGGGGTTCCAGGAGGCAGTGAGGACCAGCATCACTTTTCCCCGCTGGCACCTTTGCTGTGGCAGCAAAAGCTGGACGTTTGTCTTTTTTGCTCCAAACAGCGCTGAAAGTGAAAACCGGTGTTTTTGAGGCTAGAGTGCGCAGGAAAGCAGAGAGGGCCAAATTGTCTGGGGCATTTGACGGGGTTCCAGGAGGCAGTGAGGACCAGCATCACTTTTCCCCGCTGGCACCTTTGCTGTGGCAGCAAAAGCTGGACGTTTGTCTTTTTTCCTCTGGGGGGCGCCGAAAGTGAAAAAAGGTGCTTTTGAGGCTAGAGTGCGCAGGAAAGCAGAGAGGGCCAAATTGTCTGGGGCATTTGAAGGGGTTCCAGGAGGCAGTGAGGACCAGCATCACTTTTCCCCGCTGGCACCTTTGCTGTGGCAGCAAAAGCTGGACGTTTGTCTTTTTTCCTCTGGGGGGCGCCGAAAGTGAAAAAAGGTGCTTTTGAGGCTAGAGTGCGCAGGAAAGCAGAGAGGGCCAAATTGTCTGGGGCATTTGAAGGGGTTCCAGGAGGCAGTGAGGACCAGCATCACTTTTCCCTGCTGGCACCTTTGCTGTGGCAGCAAAAGCTGGACGTTTGTCTTTTTTCCTCCGGAGGGCGCTGATAGTGAAAAAAAGGTGCTTTTGAGGCTAGAGTGCGCAGGAAAGCAGAGAGGGCCAAATTGTCTGGGGCATTTGAAGGGGTTCCAGGAGGCAGTGAGGACCAGCATCACTTTTCCCCGCTGGCACCTTTGCTGTGGCAGCAAAAGCTGGACGTTTGTCTTTTTTCCTCTGGGGGGCGCCGAAAGTGAAAAAAGGTGCTTTTGAGGCTAGAGTGCGCAGGAAAGCAGAGAGGGCCAAATTGTCTGGGGCATTTGAAGGGGTTCCAGAAGGCAGTGAGGACCAGCATGACTTTTCCCCGCTGGCACCTTTGCTGTGGCAGCAAAAGCTGGACGTTTGTCTTTTTTCCTCTGGGGGGCGCCGAAAGTGAAAACCGGTGTTTTTGAGGCTAGAGTGCGCAGGAAAGCAGAGAGGGCCAAATTGTGTGGGGCATTTGAAGGGGTTCCAGGAGGCAGTGAGGACCAGCATCACTTTTCCCCGCTGGCACCTTTGCTGTGGCAGCAAAAGCTGGACGTTTGTCTTTTTTCCTCTGGGGGGCGCCGAAAGTGAAAACCGGTGTTTTTGAGGCTAGAGTGCGCAGGAAAGCAGAGAGGGCCAAATTGTCTGGGGCATTTGAAGGGGTTCCAGGAGGCAGTGAGGACCAGCATCACTTTTCCCCGCTGGCACCTTTGCTGTGGCAGCAAAAGCTGGACGTTTGTCTTCTTTGCTCCAAACAGCGCTGATAGTGAAAAAAGGTGCTTTTGAGGCTAGAGTGCGCAGGAAAGCAGAGAGGGCCAAATTGTCTGGGGCATTTGAAGGGGTTCCAGGAGGCAGTGAGGACCAGCATCACTTTTCCCCGCTGGCACCTTTGCTGTGGCAGCAAAAGCTGGACGTTTGTCTTTTTTCCTCTGGGGGGCGCCGAAAGTGAAAAAAGGTGCTTTTGAGGCTAGATTCCGCAGGAAAGCAGAGAGGGCCAAATTGTCTGGGGCATTTGAAGGGGTTCCAGGAGGCAGTGAGGACCAGCATCACTTTTCCCCGCTGGCACCTTTGCTGTGGCAGCAAAAGCTGGACGTTTGTCTTTTTTCCTCTGGGGGGCGCCGAAAGTGAAAAAAGGTGCTTTTGAGGCTAGAGTGCGCAGGAAAGCAGAGAGGGCCAAATTGTCTGGGGCATTTGAAGGGGTTCCAGGAGGCAGTGAGGACCAGCATCACTTTTCCCCGCTGGCACCTTTGCTGTGGCAGCAAAAGCTGGACGTTTGTCTTTTTTGCTCCGGAGGGCGCCGAAAGTGAAAAAAGGTGCTTTTGAGGCTAGAGTGCGCAGGAAAGCAGAGAGGGCCAAATTGTCTGGGGCATTTGAAGGGGTTCCAGGAGGCAGTGAGGACCAGCATGACTTTTCCCCGCTGGCACCTTTGCTGTGGCAGCAAAAGCTGGACGTTTGTCTTTTTTCCTCCGGAGGGCGCCGAAAGTGAAAAAAGGTGCTTTTGAGGCTAGAGTGCGCAGTAAAGCAGAGGGCCAAATTGTCTGGGGCATTTGAAGGGGTTCCAGGAGGCAGTGAGGACCAGCATCACTTTTCCCCGCTGGCACCTTTGCTGTGGCAGCAAAAGCTGGACGTTTGTCTTTTTTGCTCCAAACAGCGCTGATACTGAAAAAAGGTGCTTTTGAGGCTAGAGTGCGCAGGAAAGCAGAGAGGGCCAAATTGTCTGGGGCATTTGAAGGGGTTCCAGGAGGCAGTGAGGACCAGCATCACTTTTCCCCGCTGGCACCTTTGCTGTGGCAGCAAAAGCTGGACGTTTGTCTTTTTTCCTCTGGGGGGCGCCGAAAGTGAAAACCGGTGTTTTTGAGGTTAGAGTGCGCAGGAAAGCAGAGAGGGCCAAATTGTGTGGGGCATTTGAAGGGGTTCCAGGAGGCAGTGAGGACCAGCATCACTTTTCCCCGCTGGCACCTTTGCTGTGGCAGCAAAAGCTGGACGTTTGTCTTTTTTGCTCCAAACAGCGCTGAAAGTGAAAACCGGTGTTTTTGAGGCTAGAGTGCGCAGGAAAGCAGAGAGGGCCAAATTGTCTGGGGCATTTGAAGGGGTTCCAGGAGGCAGTGAAGACCAACCACACTTTTCCCCGCTGGCACCTTTGCTGTGGCAGCAAAAGCTGGACGTTTGTCTTTTTTCCTCTGGGGGGCGCCGAAAGTGAAAAAAGGTGCTTTTGAGGCTAGAGTGCGCAGGAAAGCAGAGAGGGCCAAATTGTCTGGGGCATTTGAAGGGGTTCCAGGAGGCAGTGAGGACCAGCATCACTTTTCCCCGCTGGCACCTTTGCTGTGGCAGCAAAAGCTGGACGTTTGTCTTTTTTCCTCTGGGGGGCGCCGAAAGTGAAAAAAGGTGCTTTTGAGGCTAGAGTGCGCAGGAAAGCAGAGAGGGCCAAATTGTGTGGGGCATTTGAAGGGGTTCCAGGAGGCAGTGAGGACCAGCATCACTTTTCCCCGCTGGCACCTTTGCTGTGGCAGCAAAAGCTGGACGTTTGTCTTTTTTCCTCCGGAGGGCGCCGAAAGTGAAATAGGTGCTTTTGAGGCTAGAGTGCGCAGGAAAGCAGAGAGGGCCAAATTGTGTGGGGCATTTGAAGGGGTTCCAGGAGGCAGTGAGGACCAGCATCACTTTTCCCCGCTGGCACCTTTGCTGTGGCAGCAAAAGCTGGACGTTTGTCTTTTTTGCTCCGGAGGGCGCCGAAAGTGAAAAAAGGTGCTTTTGAGGCTAGAGTGCGCAGGAAAGCAGAGAGGGCCAAATTGTCTGGGGCATTTGAAGGGGTTCCAGGAGGCAGTGAGGACCAGCATCACTTTTCCCCGCTGGCACCTTTGCTGTGGCAGCAAAAGCTGGACGTTTGTCTTTTTTCCTCTGGGGGGCGCCGAAAGTGAAAAAAGGTGCTTTTGAGGCTAGAGTGCGCAGGAAAGCAGAGAGGGCCAAATTGTCTGGGGCATTTGAAGGGGTTCCAGGAGGCAGTGAGGACCAGCATCACTTTTCCCCGCTGGCACCTTTGCTGTGGCAGCAAAAGCTGGACGTTTGTCTTTTTTGCTCCGGAGGGCGCCGAAAGTGAAAAAAGGTGCTTTTGAGGCTAGAGTGCGCAGGAAAGCAGAGAGGGCCAAATTGTCTGGGGCATTTGAAGGGGTTCCAGGAGGCAGTGAGGACCAGCATCACTTTTCCCCGCTGGCACCTTTGCTGTGGCAGCAAAAGCTGGACGTTTGTCTTTTTTCCTCCGGAGGGCGCCGAAACTGAAAAAAGGTGCTTTTGAGGCTAGAGTGCGCAGTAAAGCAGAGGGCCAAATTGTCTGGGGCATTTGAAGGGGTTCCAGGAGGCAGTGAGGACCAGCATCACTTTTCCCCGCTGGCACCTTTGCTGTGGCAGCAAAAGCTGGACGTTTGTCTTTTTTGCTCCAAACAGCGCTGATAGTGAAAAAAGGTGCTTTTGAGGCTAGAGTGCGCAGGAAAGCAGAGAGGGCCAAATTGTCTGGGGCATTTGAAGGGGTTCCAGGAGGCAGTGAGGACCAGCATCACTTTTCCCCGCTGGCACCTTTGCTGTGGCAGCAAAAGCTGGACGTTTCTCTTTTTTCCTCTGGGGGGCGCCGAAAGTGAAAACCGGTGTTTTTGAGGCTAGAGTGCGCAGGAAAGCAGAGAGGGCCAAATTGTCTGGGGCATTTGAAGGGGTTCCAGGAGGCAGTGAGGACCAGCATCACTTTTCCCCGCTGGCACCTTTGCTGTGGCAGCAAAAGCTGGACGTTTGTCTTTTTTGCTCCAAACAGCGCTGATAGTGAAAAAAGGTGCTTTTGAGGCTAGAGTGCGCAGGAAAGCAGAGAGGGCCAAATTGTCTGGGGCATTTGAAGGGGTTCCAGGAGGCAGTGAGGACCAACCACACTTTTCCCCGCTGGCACCTTTGCTGTGGCAGCAAAAGCTGGACGTTTGTCTTTTTTCCTCTGGGGGGCGCCGAAAGTGAAAAAAGGTGCTTTTGAGGCTAGAGTGCGCAGGAAAGCAGAGAGGGCCAAATTGTCTGGGGCATTTGAAGGGGTTCCAGGAGGCAGTGAGGACCAGCATCACTTTTCCCCGCTGGCACCTTTGCTGTGGCAGCAAAAGCTGGACGTTTGTCTTTTTTCCTCTGGGGGGCGCCGAACGTGAAAAAAGGTGCTTTTGAGGCTAGAGTGCGCAGGAAAGCAGAGAGGGCCAAATTGTGTGGGGCATTTGAAGGGGTTCCAGGAGGCAGTGAGGACCAGCATCACTTTTCCCCGCTGGCACCTTTGCTGTGGCAGCAAAAGCTGGACGTTTGTCTTTTTTCCTCCGGAGGGCGCCGAAAGTGAAATAGGTGCTTTTGAGGCTAGAGTGCGCAGGAAAGCAGAGAGGGCCAAATTGTGTGGGGCATTTGAAGGGGTTCCAGGAGGCAGTGAGGACCAGCATCACTTTTCCCCGCTGGCACCTTTGCTGTGGCAGCAAAAGCTGGACGTTTGTCTTTTTTGCTCCGGAGGGCGCCGAAAGTGAAAAAAGGTGCTTTTGAGGCTAGAGTGCGCAGGAAAGCAGAGAGGGCCAAATTGTCTGGGGCATTTGAAGGGGTTCCAGGAGGCAGTGAGGACCAGCATCACTTTTCCCCGCTGGCACCTTTGCTGTGGCAGCAAAAGCTGGACGTTTGTCTTTTTTCCTCTGGGGGGCGCCGAAAGTGAAAACCGGTGTTTTTGAGGCTAGAGTGCACAGGAAAGCAGAGAGGGCCAAATTGTCTGGGGCATTTGAAGGGGTTCCAGGAGGCAGTGAGGACCAGCATCACTTTTCCCCGCTGGCACCTTTGCTGTGGCAGCAAAAGCTGGACGTTTGTCTTTTTTGCTCCAAACAGCGCTGAAAGTGAAAACCGGTGTTTTTGAGGCTAGAGTGCGCAGGAAAGCAGAGAGGGCCAAATTGTCTGGGGCATTTGACGGGGTTCCAGGAGGCAGTGAGGACCAGCATCACTTTTCCCCGCTGGCACCTTTGCTGTGGCAGCAAAAGCTGGACGTTTGTCTTTTTTCCTCTGGGGGGCGCCGAAAGTGAAAAAAGGTGCTTTTGAGGCTAGAGTGCGCAGGAAAGCAGAGAGGGCCAAATTGTCTGGGGCATTTGAAGGGGTTCCAGGAGGCAGTGAGGACCAGCATCACTTTTCCCCGCTGGCACCTTTGCTGTGGCAGCAAAAGCTGGACGTTTGTCTTTTTTCCTCTGGGGGGCGCCGAAAGTGAAAAAAGGTGCTTTTGAGGCTAGAGTGCGCAGGAAAGCAGAGAGGGCCAAATTGTCTGGGGCATTTGAAGGGGTTCCAGGAGGCAGTGAGGACCAGCATCACTTTTCCCCGCTGGCACCTTTGCTGTGGCAGCAAAAGCTGGACGTTTGTCTTTTTTCCTCCGGAGGGCGCTAATAGTGAAAAAAAGGTGCTTTTGAGGCTAGAGTGCGCAGGAAAGCAGAGAGGGCCAAATTGTCTGGGGCATTTGAAGGGGTTCCAGGAGGCAGTGAGGACCAGCATCACTTTTCCCCGCTGGCACCTTTGCTGTGGCAGCAAAAGCTGGACGTTTGTCTTTTTTCCTCTGGGGGGCGCCGAAAGTGAAAAAAGGTGCTTTTGAGGCTAGAGTGCGCAGGAAAGCAGAGAGGGCCAAATTGTCTGGGGCATTTGAAGGGGTTCCAGAAGGCAGTGAGGACCAGCATGACTTTTCCCCGCTGGCACCTTTGCTGTGGCAGCAAAAGCTGGACGTTTGTCTTTTTTCCTCCGGAGGGCGCCGAAAGTGAAAAAAGGTGCTTTTGAGGCTAGAGTGCGCAGGAAAGCAGAGAGGGCCAAATTGTGTGGGGCATTTGAAGGGGTTCCGGGAGGCAGTGAGGACCAGCATCACTTTTCCCCGCTGGCACCTTTGCTGTGGCAGCAAAAGCTGGACGTTTGTCTTTTTTCCTCTGGGGGGCGCCGAAAGTGAAAAAAGGTGCTTTTGAGGCTAGAGTGCGCAGGAAAGCAGAGAGGGCCAAATTGTCTGGGGCATTTGAAGGGGTTCTAGGAGGCAGTGAGGACCAGCATCACTTTTCCCCGCTGGCACCTTTGCTGTGGCAGCAAAAGCTGGACGTTTGTCTTCTTTGCTCCAAACAGCGCTGATAGTGAAAAAAGGTGCTTTTGAGGCTAGAGTGCGCAGGAAAGCAGAGAGGGCCAAATTGTCTGGGGCATTTGAAGGGGTTCCAGGAGGCAGTGAGGACCAACCACACTTTTCCCCGCTGGCACCTTTGCTGTGGCAGCAAAAGCTGGACGTTTGTCTTTTTTCCTCTGGGGGGCGCCGAAAGTGAAAAAAGGTGCTTTTGAGGCTAGATTCCGCAGGAAAGCAGAGAGGGCCAAATTGTCTGGGGCATTTGAAGGGGTTCCAGGAGGCAGTGAGGACCAGCATCACTTTTCCCCGCTGGCACCTTTGCTGTGGCAGCAAAAGCTGGACGTTTGTCTTTTTTCCTCTGGGGGGCGCCGAAAGTGAAAAAAGGTGCTTTTGAGGCTAGAGTGCGCAGGAAAGCAGAGAGGGCCAAATTGTCTGGGGCATTTGAAGGGGTTCCAGGAGGCAGTGAGGACCAGCATCACTTTTCCCCGCTGGCACCTTTGCTGTGGCAGCAAAAGCTGGACGTTTGTCTTTTTTCCTCTGGGGGGCGCCGAAAGTGAAAAAAGGTGCTTTTGAGGCTAGAGTGCGCAGGAAAGCAGAGAGGGCCAAATTGTCTGGGGCATTTGAAGGGGTTCCAGGAGGCAGTGAGGACCAGCATCACTTTTCCCCGCTGGCACCTTTGCTGTGGCAGCAAAAGCTGGACGTTTGTCTTTTTTCCTCTGGGGGGCGCCGAAAGTGAAAAAAGGTGCTTTTGAGGCTAGAGTCCGCAGGAAAGCAGAGAGGGCCAAATTGTCTGGGGCATTTGAAGGGGTTCCAGGAGGCAGTGAGGACCAGCATCACTTTTCCCCGCTGGCACCTTTGCTGTGGCAGCAAAAGCTGGACGTTTGTCTTTTTTCCTCCGGAGGGCGCCAAAAGTGAAAAAAGGTGCTTTTGAGGCTAGAGTGCGCAGGAAAGCAGAGAGGGCCAAATTGTCTGGGGCATTTGAAGGGGTTCCAGGAGGCAGTGAGGACCAGCATCACTTTTCCCCGCTGGCACCTTTGCTGTGGCAGCAAAAGCTAGACGTTTTTTTTTTTTCTTCTGGGGGGCGCCGAAAGTGAAAAAAGGTGCTTTTGAGGCTAGAGTGCGCAGGAAAGCAGAGAGGGCCAAATTGTCTGGGGCATTTGAAGGGGTTCCAGGAGGCAGTGAGGACCAGCATCACTTTTCCCCGCTGGCACCTTTGCTGTGGCAGCAAAAGCTGGACGTTTGTCTTTTTTCCTCCGGAGGGCGCCAAAAGTGAAAAAAGGTGCTTTTGAGGCTAGAGTGCGCAGTAAAGCAGAGAGGGCCAAATTGTGTGGGGCATTTGAAGGGGTTCCAGGAGGCAGTGAGGACCAGCATCACTTTTCCCCGCTGGCACCTTTGCTGTGGCAGCAAAAGCTGGACGTTTTTTTTTTTTCTTCTGGGGGGCGCCGAAAGTGAAAAAAGGTGCTTTTGAGGCTAGAGTGCGCAGGAAAGCAGAGAGGGCCAAATTGTCTGGGGCATTTGAAGGGGTTCCAGGAGGCAGTGAGGACCAGCATCACTTTTCCCCGCTGGCACCTTTGCTGTGGCAGCAAAAGCTGGACGTTTGTCTTTTTTCCTCTGGGGGGCGCCGAAAGTGAAAAAAGGTGCTTTTGAGGCTAGAGTGCGCAGGAAAGCAGAGAGGGCCAAATTGTGTGGGGCATTTGAAGGGGTTCCAGGAGGCAGTGAGGACCAGCATCACTTTTCCCCGCTGGCACCTTTGCTGTGGCAGCAAAAGCTGGACGTTTGTCTTTTTTCCTCCGGAGGGCGCCGAAAGTGAAATAGGTGCTTTTGAGGCTAGAGTGCGCAGGAAAGCAGAGAGGGCCAAATTGTGTGGGGCATTTGAAGGGGTTCCAGGAGGCAGTGAGGACCAGCATCACTTTTCCCCGCTGGCACCTTTGCTGTGGCAGCAAAAGCTGGACGTTTGTCTTTTTTCCTCTGGGGGGCGCCGAAAGTGAAAAAAGGTGCTTTTGAGGCTAGAGTGTGCAGGAAAGCAGAGAGGGCCAAATTGTCTGGGGCATTTGAAGGGGTTCCAGGAGGCAGTGAGGACCAGCATCACTTTTCCCCGCTGGCACCTTTGCTGTGGCAGCAAAAGCTGGACGTTTGTCTTTTTTCCTCTGGGGGGCGCCGAAAGTGAAAACCGGTGTTTTTGAGGCTAGAGTGCACAGGAAAGCAGAGAGGGCCAAATTGTCTGGGGCATTTGAAGGGGTTCCAGGAGGCAGTGAGGACCAGCATCACTTTTCCCCGCTGGCACCTTTGCTGTGGCAGCAAAAGCTGGACGTTTGTCTTTTTTCCTCCGGAGGGCGCTAATAGTGAAAAAAAGGTGCTTTTGAGGCTAGAGTGCGCAGGAAAGCAGAGAGGGCCAAATTGTCTGGGGCATTTGAAGGGGTTCCAGGAGGCAGTGAGGACCAGCATGACTTTTCCCCGCTGGCACCTTTGCTGTGGCAGCAAAAGCTGGACGTTTGTCTTTTTTCCTCTGGGGGGCGCCGAAAGTGAAAAAAGGTGCTTTTGAGGCTAGAGTGCGCAGGAAAGCAGAGAGGGCCAAATTGTCTGGGGCATTTGAAGGGGTTCCAGGAGGCAGTGAGGACCAGCATGACTTTTCCCCGCTGGCACCTTTGCTGTGGCAGCAAAAGCTGGACGTTTGTCTTTTTTCCTCTGGGGGGCGCCGAAAGTGAAAAAAGGTGCTTTTGAGGCTAGAGTGCGCAGGAAAGCAGAGAGGGCCAAATTGTGTGGGGCATTTGAAGGGGTTCCAGGAGGCAGTGAGGACCAGCATCACTTTTCCCCGCTGGCACCTTTGCTGTGGCAGCAAAAGCTGGACGTTTGTCTTTTTTCCTCTGGGGGGCGCCGAAAGTGAAAACCGGTGTTTTTGAGGCTAGAGTGCGCAGGAAAGCAGAGAGGGCCAAATTGTCTGGGGCATTTGAAGGGGTTCCAGGAGGCAGTGAGGACCAGCATCACTTTTCCCCGCTGGCACCTTTGCTGTGGCAGCAAAAGCTGGACGTTTGTCTTCTTTGCTCCAAACAGCGCTGATAGTGAAAAAAGGTGCTTTTGAGGCTAGAGTGCGCAGGAAAGCAGAGAGGGCCAAATTGTCTGGGGCATTTGAAGGGGTTCCAGGAGGCAGTGAGGACCAACCACACTTTTCCCCGCTGGCACCTTTGCTGTGGCAGCAAAAGCTGGACGTTTGTCTTTTTTCCTCTGGGGGGCGCCGAAAGTGAAAAAAGGTGCTTTTGAGGCTAGAGTGCGCAGGAAAGCAGAGAGGGCCAAATTGTCTGGGGCATTTGAAGGGGTTCCAGGAGGCAGTGAGGACCAGCATCACTTTTCCCCGCTGGCACCTTTGCTGTGGCAGCAAAAGCTGGACGTTTGTCTTTTTTGCTCCGGAGGGCGCCGAAAGTGAAAAAAGGTGCTTTTGAGGCTAGAGTGCGCAGGAAAGCAGAGAGGGCCAAATTGTGTGGGGCATTTGAAGGGGTTCCAGGAGGCAGTGAGGACCAGCATGACTTTTCCCCGCTGGCACCTTTGCTGTGGCAGCAAAAGCTGGACGTTTGTCTTTTTTCCTCCGGAGGGCGCCGAAAGTGAAAAAAGGTGCTTTTGAGGCTCGAGTGCGCAGTAAAGCAGAGGGCCAAATTGTCTGGGGCATTTGAAGGGGTTCCAGGAGGCAGTGAGGACCAGCATCACTTTTCCCCGCTGGCACCTTTGCTGTGGCAGCAAAAGCTGGACGTTTGTCTTTTTTCCTCTGGGGGGCGCCGAAAGTGAAAACCGGTGTTTTTGAGGCTAGAGTGCGCAGGAAAGCAGAGAGGGCCAAATTGTCTGGGGCATTTGAAGGGGTTCCAGGAGGCAGTGAGGACCAGCATCACTTTTCCCCGCTGGCACCTTTGCTGTGGCAGCAAAAGCTGGACGTTTGTCTTTTTTGCTCCAAACAGCGCTGATAGTGAAAAAAGGTGCTTTTGAGGCTAGAGTGCGCAGGAAAGCAGAGAGGGCCAAATTGTCTGGGGCATTTGAAGGGGTTCCAGGAGGCAGTGAGGACCAACCACACTTTTCCCCGCTGGCACCTTTGCTGTGGCAGCAAAAGCTGGACGTTTGTCTTTTTTCCTCTGGGGGGCGCCGAAAGTGAAAAAAGGTGCTTTTGAGGCTAGAGTGCGCAGGAAAGCAGAGAGGGCCAAATTGTCTGGGGCATTTGAAGGGGTTCCAGGAGGCAGTGAGGACCAGCATCACTTTTCCCCGCTGGCACCTTTGCTGTGGCAGCAAAAGCTGGACGTTTGTCTTTTTTGCTCCGGAGGGCGCCGAAAGTGAAAAAAGGTGCTTTTGAGGCTAGAGTGCGCAGGAAAGCAGAGAGGGCCAAATTGTGTGGGGCATTTGAAGGGGTTCCAGGAGGCAGTGAGGACCAGCATCACTTTTCCCCGCTGGCACCTTTGCTGTGGCAGCAAAAGCTGGACGTTTGTCTTTTTTCCTCCGGAGGGCGCCGAAAGTGAAATAGGTGCTTTTGAGGCTAGAGTGCGCAGGAAAGCAGAGAGGGCCAAGTTGTGTGGGGCATTTGAAGGGGTTCCAGGAGGCAGTGAGGACCAGCATCACTTTTCCCCGCTGGCACCTTTGCTGTGGCAGCAAAAGCTGGACGTTTGTCTTTTTTGCTCCGGAGGGCGCCGAAAGTGAAAAAAGGTGCTTTTGAGGCTAGAGTGCGCAGGAAAGCAGAGAGGGCCAAATTGTCTGGGGCATTTGAAGGGGTTCCAGGAGGCAGTGAGGACCAGCATCACTTTTCCCCGCTGGCACCTTTGCTGTGGCAGCAAAAGCTGGACGTTTGTCTTTTTTCCTCTGGGGGGCGCCGAAAGTGAGAAAAGGTGCTTTTGAGGCTAGAGTGCGCAGGAAAGCAGAGAGGGCCAAATTGTCTGGGGCATTTGAAGGGGTTCCAGGAGGCAGTGAGGACCAGCATCACTTTTCCCCGCTGGCACCTTTGCTGTGGCAGTAAAAGCTGGACGTTTGTCTTTTTTGCTCCGGAGGGCGCCGAAAGTGAAAAAAGGTGCTTTTGAGGCTAGAGTGCGCAGGAAAGCAGAGAGGGCCAAATTGTCTGGGGCATTTGAAGGGGTTCCAGGAGGCAGTGAGGACCAGCATGACTTTTCCCCGCTGGCACCTTTGCTGTGGCAGCAAAAGCTGGACGTTTGTCTTTTTTCCTCCGGAGGGCGCCGAAAGTGAAAAAAGGTGCTTTTGAGGCTAGAGTGCGCAGTAAAGCAGAGGGCCAAATTGTCTGGGGCATTTGAAGGGGTTCCAGGAGGCAGTGAGGACCAGCATCACTTTTCCCCGCTGGCACCTTTGCTGTGGCAGCAAAAGCTGGACGTTTGTCTTTTTTGCTCCAAACAGCGCTGATAGTGAAAAAAGGTGCTTTTGAGGCTAGAGTGCGCAGGAAAGCAGAGAGGGCCAAATTGTCTGGGGCATTTGAAGGGGTTCCAGGAGGCAGTGAGGACCAGCATCACTTTTCCCCGCTGGCACCTTTGCTGTGGCAGCAAAAGCTGGACGTTTGTCTTTTTTCCTCTGGGGGGCGCCGAAAGTGAAAACCGGTGTTTTTGAGGCTAGAGTGCGCAGGAAAGCAGAGAGGGCCAAATTGTCTGGGGCATTTGAAGGGGTTCCAGGAGGCAGTGAGGACCAGCATGACTTTTCCCCGCTGGCACCTTTGCTGTGGCAGCAAAAGCTGGACGTTTGTCTTTTTTGCTCCAAACAGCGCTGATAGTGAAAAAAGGTGCTTTTGAGGCTAGAGTGCGCAGGAAAGCAGAGAGGGCCAAATTGTCTGGGGCATTTGAAGGGGTTCCAGGAGGCAGTGAGGACCAACCACACTTTTCCCCGCTGGCACCTTTGCTGTGGCAGCAAAAGCTGGACGTTTGTCTTTTTTCCTCTGGGGGGCGCCGAAAGTGAAAAAAGGTGCTTTTGAGGCTAGAGTGCGCAGGAAAGCAGAGAGGGCCAAATTGTCTGGGGCATTTGAAGGGGTTCCAGGAGGCAGTGAGGACCAACCACACTTTTCCCCGCTGGCACCTTTGCTGTGGCAGCAAAAGCTGGACGTTTGTCTTTTTTCCTCTGGGGGGCGCCGAAAGTGAAAAAAGGTGCTTTTGAGGCTAGAGTGCGCAGGAAAGCAGAGAGGGCCAAATTGTGTGGGGCATTTGAAGGGGTTCCAGGAGGCAGTGAGGACCAGCATCACTTTTCCCCGCTGGCACCTTTGCTGTGGCAGCAAAAGCTGGACGTTTGTCTTTTTTCCTCCGGAGGGCGCCGAAAGTGAAATAGGTGCTTTTGAGGCTAGAGTGCGCAGGAAAGCAGAGAGGGCCAAATTGTGTGGGGCATTTGAAGGGGTTCCAGGAGGCAGTGAGGACCAGCATGACTTTTCCCCGCTGGCACCTTTGCTGTGGCAGCAAAAGCTGGACGTTTGTCTTTTTTGCTCCGGAGGGCGCCGAAAGTGAAATCCGGTGCTTTTGAGGCTAGAGTGCGCAGGAAAGCAGAGAGGGCCAAATTGTCTGGGGCATTTGAAGGGGTTCCAGGAGGCAGTGAGGACCAGCATCACTTTTCCCCGCTGGCACCTTTGCTGTGGCAGCAAAAGCTGGACGTTTGTCTTTTTTCCTCTGGGGGGCGCCGAAAGTGAAAACCGGTGTTTTTGAGGCTAGAGTGCACAGGAAAGCAGAGAGGGCCAAATTGTCTGGGGCATTTGAAGGGGTTCCAGGAGGCAGTGAGGACCAGCATCACTTTTCCCCGCTGGCACCTTTGCTGTGGCAGCAAAAGCTGGACGTTTGTCTTTTTTGCTCCAAACAGCGCTGAAAGTGAAAACCGGTGTTTTTGAGGCTAGAGTGCGCAGGAAAGCAGAGAGGGCCAAATTGTCTGGGGCATTTGACGGGGTTCCAGGAGGCAGTGAGGACCAGCATCACTTTTCCCCGCTGGCACCTTTGCTGTGGCAGCAAAAGCTGGACGTTTGTCTTTTTTCCTCTGGGGGGCGCCGAAAGTGAAAAAAGGTGCTTTTGAGGCTAGAGTGCGCAGGAAAGCAGAGAGGGCCAAATTGTCTGGGGCATTTGAAGGGGTTCCAGGAGGCAGTGAGGACCAGCATCACTTTTCCCCGCTGGCACCTTTGCTGTGGCAGCAAAAGCTGGACGTTTGTCTTTTTTCCTCTGGGGGGCGCCGAAAGTGAAAAAAGGTGCTTTTGAGGCTAGAGTGCGCAGGAAAGCAGAGAGGGCCAAATTGTCTGGGGCATTTGAAGGGGTTCCAGGAGGCAGTGAGGACCAGCATCACTTTTCCCCGCTGGCACCTTTGCTGTGGCAGCAAAAGCTGGACGTTTGTCTTTTTTCCTCCGGAGGGCGCTAATAGTGAAAAAAAGGTGCTTTTGAGGCTAGAGTGCGCAGGAAAGCAGAGAGGGCCAAATTGTCTGGGGCATTTGAAGGGGTTCCAGGAGGCAGTGAGGACCAGCATCACTTTTCCCCGCTGGCACCTTTGCTGTGGCAGCAAAAGCTGGACGTTTGTCTTTTTTCCTCTGGGGGGCGCCGAAAGTGAAAAAAGGTGCTTTTGAGGCTAGAGTGCGCAGGAAAGCAGAGAGGGCCAAATTGTCTGGGGCATTTGAAGGGGTTCCAGAAGGCAGTGAGGACCAGCATGACTTTTCCCCGCTGGCACCTTTGCTGTGGCAGCAAAAGCTGGACGTTTGTCTTTTTTCCTCCGGAGGGCGCCGAAAGTGAAAAAAGGTGCTTTTGAGGCTAGAGTGCGCAGGAAAGCAGAGAGGGCCAAATTGTGTGGGGCATTTGAAGGGGTTCCAGGAGGCAGTGAGGACCAGCATCACTTTTCCCCGCTGGCACCTTTGCTGTGGCAGCAAAAGCTGGACGTTTGTCTTTTTTCCTCTGGGGGGCGCCGAAAGTGAAAACCGGTGTTTTTGAGGCTAGAGTGCGCAGGAAAGCAGAGAGGGCCAAATTGTCTGGGGCATTTGAAGGGGTTCCAGGAGGCAGTGAGGACCAGCATCACTTTTCCCCGCTGGCACCTTTGCTGTGGCAGCAAAAGCTGGACGTTTTTTTTTTTTCTTCTGGGGGGCGCCGAAAGTGAAAAAAGGTGCTTTTGAGGCTAGAGTGCGCAGGAAAGCAGAGAGGGCCAAATTGTCTGGGGCATTTGAAGGGGTTCTAGGAGGCAGTGAGGACCAGCATCACTTTTCCCCGCTGGCACCTTTGCTGTGGCAGCAAAAGCTGGACGTTTGTCTTCTTTGCTCCAAACAGCGCTGATAGTGAAAAAAGGTGCTTTTGAGGCTAGAGTGCGCAGGAAAGCAGAGAGGGCCAAATTGTCTGGGGCATTTGAAGGGGTTCCAGGAGGCAGTGAGGACCAACCACACTTTTCCCCGCTGGCACCTTTGCTGTGGCAGCAAAAGCTGGACGTTTGTCTTTTTTCCTCTGGGGGGCGCCGAAAGTGAAAAACGGTGCTTTTGAGGCTAGATTCCGCAGGAAAGCAGAGAGGGCCAAATTGTCTGGGGCATTTGAAGGGGTTCCAGGAGGCAGTGAGGACCAGCATCACTTTTCCCCGCTGGCACCTTTGCTGTGGCAGCAAAAGCTGGACGTTTGTCTTTTTTCCTCTGGGGGGCGCCGAAAGTGAAAAAAGGTGCTTTTGAGGCTAGAGTGCGCAGGAAAGCAGAGAGGGCCAAATTGTCTGGGGCATTTGAAGGGGTTCCAGGAGGCAGTGAGGACCAGCATGACTTTTCCCCGCTGGCACCTTTGCTGTGGCAGCAAAAGCTGGACGTTTGTCTTTTTTGCTCCGGAGGGCGCCGAAAGTGAAAAAAGGTGCTTTTGAGGCTAGAGTGCGCAGGAAAGCAGAGAGGGCCAAATTGTCTGGGGCATTTGAAGGGGTTCCAGGAGGCAGTGAGGACCAGCATGACTTTTCCCCGCTGGCACCTTTGCTGTGGCAGCAAAAGCTGGACGTTTGTCTTTTTTCCTCCGGAGGGCGCCGAAAGTGAAAAAAGGTGCTTTTGAGGCTAGAGTGCGCAGTAAAGCAGAGGGCCAAATTGTCTGGGGCATTTGAAGGGGTTCCAGGAGGCAGTGAGGACCAGCATCACTTTTCCCCGCTGGCACCTTTGCTGTGGCAGCAAAAGCTGGACGTTTGTCTTTTTTCCTCTGGGGGGCGCCGAAAGTGAAAAAAGGTGCTTTTGAGGCTAGAGTGCGCAGGAAAGCAGAGAGGGCCAAATTGTCTGGGGCATTTGAAGGCGTTCCAGGAGGCAGTGAGGACCAGCATCACTTTTCCCCGCTGGCACCTTTGCTGTGGCAGCAAAAGCTGGACGTTTGTCTTTTTTCCTCTGGGGGGCGTTGAAAGTGAAAACCGGTGTTTTTGAGGCTAGAGTGCGCAGGAAAGCAGAGAGGGCCAAATTGTCTGGGGCATTTGAAGGGGTTCCAGGAGGCAGTGAGGACCAGCATCACTTTTCCCCGCTGGCACCTTTGCTGTGGCAGCAAAAGCTGGACGTTTGTCTTTTTTGCTCCAAACAGCGCTGATAGTGAAAAAAGGTGCTTTTGAGGCTAGAGTGCGCAGGAAAGCAGAGAGGGCCAAATTGTCTGGGGCATTTGAAGGGGTTCCAGGAGGCAGTGAGGACCAACCACACTTTTCCCCGCTGGCACCTTTGCTGTGGCAGCAAAAGCTGGACGTTTGTCTTTTTTCCTCTGGGGGGCGCCGAAAGTGAAAAAAGGTGCTTTTGAGGCTAGAGTGCGCAGGAAAGCAGAGAGGGCCAAATTGTCTGGGGCATTTGAAGGGGTTCCAGGAGGCAGTGAGGACCAGCATCACTTTTCCCCGCTGGCACCTTTGCTGTGGCAGCAAAAGCTGGACGTTTGTCTTTTTTCCTCTGGGGAACGCCGAAAGTGAAAAACGGTGCTTTTGAGGCTAGATTCCGCAGGAAAGCAGAGAGGGCCAAATTGTCTGGGGCATTTGAAGGGGTTCCAGGAGGCAGTGAGGACCAGCATCACTTTTCCCCGCTGGCACCTTTGCTGTGGCAGCAAAAGCTGGACGTTTGTCTTTTTTCCTCTGGGGGGCGCCGAAAGTGAAAAAAGGTGCTTTTGAGGCTAGAGTGCGCAGGAAAGCAGAGAGGGCCAAATTGTCTGGGGCATTTGAAGGGGTTCCAGGAGGCAGTGAGGACCAGCATCACTTTTCCCCGCTGGCACCTTTGCTGTGGCAGCAAAAGCTGGACGTTTGTCTTTTTTGCTCCGGAGGGCGCCGAAAGTGAAAAAAGGTGCTTTTGAGGCTAGAGTGCGCAGGAAAGCAGAGAGGGCCAAATTGTCTGGGGCATTTGAAGGGGTTCCAGGAGGCAGTGAGGACCAGCATCACTTTTCCCCGCTGGCACCTTTGCTGTGGCAGCAAAAGCTGGACGTTTGTCTTTTTTCCTCCGGAGGGCGCCGAAAGTGAAAAAAGGTGCTTTTGAGGCTAGAGTGCGCAGTAAAGCAGAGGGCCAAATTGTCTGGGGCATTTGAAGGGGTTCCAGGAGGCAGTGAGGACCAGCATCACTTTTCCCCGCTGGCACCTTTGCTGTGGCAGCAAAAGCTGGACGTTTGTCTTTTTTCCTCTGGGGGGCGCCGAAAGTGAAAAAAGGTGCTTTTGAGGCTAGATTCCGCAGGAAAGCAGAGAGGGCCAAATTGTCTGGGGCATTTGAAGGGGTTCCAGGAGGCAGTGAGGACCAGCATCACTTTTCCCCGCTGGCACCTTTGCTGTGGCAGCAAAAGCTGGACGTTTGTCTTTTTTCCTCTGGGGGGCGCCGAAAGTGAAAACCGGTGTTTTTGAGGCTAGAGTGCGCAGGAAAGCAGAGAGGGCCAAATTGTCTGGGGCATTTGAAGGGGTTCCAGGAGGCAGTGAGGACCAGCATCACTTTTCCCCGCTGGCACCTTTGCTGTGGCAGCAAAAGCTGGACGTTTGTCTTTTTTGCTCCAAACAGCGCTGATAGTGAAAAAAGGTGCTTTTGAGGCTAGAGTGCGCAGGAAAGCAGAGAGGGCCAAATTGTCTGGGGCATTTGAAGGGGTTCCAGGAGGCAGTGAGGACCAACCACACTTTTCCCCGCTGGCACCTTTGCTGTGGCAGCAAAAGCTGGACGTTTGTCTTTTTTCCTCTGGGGGGCGCCGAAAGTGAAAAAAGGTGCTTGTGAGGCTAGAGTGCGCAGGAAAGCAGAGAGGGCCAAATTGTCTGGGGCATTTGAAGGGGTTCCAGGAGGCAGTGAGGACCAGCATCACTTTTCCCCGCTGGCACCTTTGCTGTGGCAGCAAAAGCTGGACGTTTGTCTTTTTTCCTCTGGGGAACGCCGAAAGTGAAAAAAGGTGCTTTTGAGGCTAGAGTGCGCAGGAAAGCAGAGAGGGCCAAATTGTCTGGGGCATTTGAAGGGGTTCCAGGAGGCAGTGAGGACCAGCATCACTTTTCCCCGCTGGCACCTTTGCTGTGGCAGCAAAAGCTGGACGTTTGTCTGTTTTCCTCCGGAGGGCGCCAAAAGTGAAAAAAGGTGCTTTTGAGGCTAGAGTGCGCAGGAAAGCAGAGAGGGCCAAATTGTCTGGGGCATTTGAAGGGGTTCCAGGAGGCAGTGAGGACCAGCATCACTTTTCCCCGCTGGCACCTTTGCTGTGGCAGCAAAAGCTGGACGTTTGTCTTTTTTCCTCTGGGGGGCGCCGAAAGTGAAAACCGGTGTTTTTGAGGCTAGAGTGCGCAGGAAAGCAGAGAGGGCCAAATTGTCTGGGGCATTTGAAGGGGTTCCAGGAGGCAGTGAGGACCAGCATCACTTTTCCCCGCTGGCACCTTTGCTGTGGCAGCAAAAGCTGGACGTTTGTCTTTTTTCCTCTGGGGGGCGCCGAAAGTGAAAAAAGGTGCTTTTGAGGCTAGAGTGCGCAGGAAAGCAGAGAGGGCCAAATTGTCTGGGGCATTTGAAGGGGTTCCAGGAGGCAGTGAGGACCAGCATCACTTTTCCCCGCTGGCACCTTTGCTGTGGCAGCAAAAGCTGGACGTTTGTCTTTTTTGCTCCAAGCAGCGGTGAAAGTGAAAAAAGGTGCTTTTGAGGCTAGAGTGCGCAGGAAAGCAGAGAGGGCCAAATTGTGTGGGGCATTTGAAGGGGTTCCAGGAGGCAGTGAGGACCAGCATCACTTTTCCCCGCTGGCACCTTTGCTGTGGCAGCAAAAGCTGGACGTTTGTCTTTTTTGCTCCAAGCAGCGGCGAAAGTGAAAAAAGGTGCTTTTGAGGCTAGAGTGCGCAGGAAAGTAGAGAGGGCCAAATTGTCTGGGGCATTTGAAGGGGTTCCAGGAGGCAGTGAGGACCAGCATGACTTTTCCCCGCTGGCACCTTTGCTGTGGCAGCAAAAGCTGGACGTTTGTCTTTTTTCCTCTGGGGGGCGCCGAAAGTGAAAACCGGTGTTTTTGAGGCTAGAGTGCGCAGGAAAGCAGAGAGGGCCAAATTGTCTGGGGCATTTGAAGTGGTTCCAGGAGGCAGTGAGGACCAGCATCACTTTTCCCCGCTGGCACCTTTGCTGTGGCAGCAAAAGCTGGACGTTTGTCTTTTTTGCTCCGGAGGGCGCTGATAGTGAAAAAAGGTGCTTTTGAGGCTAGAGTGCGCAGGAAAGCAGAGAGGGCCAAATTGTCTGGGGCATTTGAAGGGGTTCCAGGAGGCAGTGAGGACCAGCATCACTTTTCCCCGCTGGCACCTTTGCTGTGGCAGCAAAAGCTGGACGTTTTTTTTTTTTCTTCTGGGGGGCGCCGAAAGTGAAAAAAGGTGCTTGTGAGGCTAGAGTGCGCAGGAAAGCAGAGAGGGCCAAATTGTCTGGGGCATTTGAAGGGGTTCCAGGAGGCAGTGAGGACCAGCATCACTTTTCCCCGCTGGCACCTTTGCTGTGGCAGCAAAAGCTGGACGTTTGTCTTTTTTCCTCTGGGGGGCGCCGAAAGTGAAAACCGGTGTTTTTGAGGCTAGAGTGCGCAGGAAAGCAGAGAGGGCCAAATTGTCTGGGGCATTTGAAGGGGTTCCAGGAGGCAGTGAGGACCAGCATCACTTTTCCCCGCTGGCACCTTTGCTGTGGCAGCAAAAGCTGGACGTTTGTCTTTTTTCGTCTGGGGGGCGCCGAAAGTGAAAAAAGGTGCTTTTGAGGCTAGAGTGCGCAGTAAAGCAGAGAGGGCCAAATTGTGTGGGGCATTTGAAGGGGTTCCAGGAGGCAGTGAGGACCAGCATGACTTTTCCCCGCTGGCACCTTTGCTGTGGCAGCAAAAGCTGGACGTTTGTCTTTTTTCCTTCGGAGGGCGCCGAAAGTGAAATCCGGTGCTTTTGAGGCTAGAGTGCGCAGGAAAGTAGAGAGGGCCAAATTGTCTGGGGCATTTGAAGGGGTTCCAGGAGGCAGTGAGGACCAGCATGACTTTTCCCCGCTGGCACCTTTGCTGTGGCAGCAAAAGCTGGACGTTTGTCTTTTTTCCTCCGGAGGGCGCCGAAAGTGAAAAAAGGTGCTTTTGAGGCTAGAGTGCGCAGGAAAGCAGAGAGGGCCAAATTGTCTGGGGCATTTGAAGGGGTTCCAGGAGGCAGTGAGGACCAGCATCACTTTTCCCCGCTGGCACCTTTGCTGTGGCAGCAAAAGCTGGACGTTTGTCTTTTTTGCTCCAAACAGCGCTGATAGTGAAAAAAGGTGCTTTTGAGGCTAGAGTGCGCAGGAAAGCAGAGAGGGCCAAATTGTCTGGGGCATTTGAAGGGGTTCCAGGAGGCAGTGAGGACCAGCATCACTTTTCCCCGCTGGCACCTTTGCTGTGGCAGCAAAAGCTGGACGTTTGTCTTTTTTCCTCTGGGGGGCGCCGAAAGTGAAAAAAGGTGCTTGTGAGGCTAGAGTGCGCAGGAAAGCAGAGAGGGCCAAATTGTCTGGGGCATTTGAAGGGGTTCCAGGAGGCAGTGAGGACCAGCATCACTTTTCCCCGCTGGCACCTTTGCTGTGGCAGCAAAAGCTGGACGTTTGTCTTTTTTCCTCTGGGGGGCGCCGAAAGTGAAAAAAGGTGCTTTTGAGGCTAGAGTGCGCAGGAAAGCAGAGAGGGCCAAATTGTCTGGGGCATTTGAAGGGGTTCCAGGAGGCAGTGAGGACCAGCATCACTTTTCCCCGCTGGCACCTTTGCTGTGGCAGCAAAAGCTGGACGTTTGTCTTTTTTCCTCCGGAGGGCGCCAAAAGTGAAAAAAGGTGCTTTTGAGGCTAGAGTGCGCAGGAAAGCAGAGAGGGCCAAATTGTCTGGGGCATTTGAAGGGGTTCCAGGAGGCAGTGAGGACCAGCATCACTTTTCCCCGCTGGCACCTTTGCTGTGGCAGCAAAAGCTGGACGTTTTTTTTTTTTCTTCTGGGGGGCGCCGAAAGTGAAAAAAGGTGCTTTTGAGGCTAGAGTGCGCAGGAAAGCAGAGAGGGCCAAATTGTCTGGGGCATTTGAAGGGGTTCCAGGAGGCAGTGAGGACCAGCATCACTTTTCCCCGCTGGCACCTTTGCTGTGGCAGCAAAAGCTGGACGTTTGTCTTTTTTCCTCTGGGGGGCGCCGAAAGTGAAAACCGGTGTTTTTGAGGCTAGAGTGCGCAGGAAAGCAGAGAGGGCCAAATTGTCTGGGGCATTTGAAGGGGTTCCAGGAGGCAGTGAGGACCAGCATCACTTTTCCCCGCTGGCACCTTTGCTGTGGCAGCAAAAGCTGGACGTTTGTCTTTTTTCCTCTGGGGGGCGCCGAAAGTGAAAAAAGGTGCTTTTGAGGCTAGAGTGCGCAGGAAAGCAGAGAGGGCCAAATTGTCTGGGGCATTTGAAGGGGTTCCAGGAGGCAGTGAGGACCAGCATGACTTTTCCCCGCTGGCACCTTTGCTGTGGCAGCAAAAGCTGGACGTTTGTCTTTTTTGCTCCAAGCAGCGGTGAAAGTGAAAAAAGGTGCTTTTGAGGCTAGAGTGCGCAGGAAAGCAGAGAGGGCCAAATTGTCTGGGGCATTTGAAGGGGTTCCAGGAGGCAGTGAGGACCAGCATCACTTTTCCCCGCTGGCACCTTTGCTGTGGCAGCAAAAGCTGGACGTTTGTCTTTTTTGCTCCAAGCAGCGGCGAAAGTGAAAAAAGGTGCTTTTGAGGCTAGAGTGCGCAGGAAAGTAGAGAGGGCCAAATTGTCTGGGGCATTTGAAGGGGTTCCAGGAGGCAGTGAGGACCAGCATCACTTTTCCCCGCTGGCACCTTTGCTGTGGCAGCAAAAGCTGGACGTTTGTCTTTTTTCCTCTGGGGGGCGCCGAAAGTGAAAACCGGTGTTTTTGAGGCTAGAGTGCGCAGGAAAGCAGAGAGGGCCAAATTGTCTGGGGCATTTGAAGGGGTTCCAGGAGGCAGTGAGGACCAGCATCACTTTTCCCCGCTGGCACCTTTGCTGTGGCAGCAAAAGCTGGACGTTTGTCTTTTTTGCTCCGGAGGGCGCTGATAGTGAAAAAAGGTGCTTTTGAGGCTAGAGTGCGCAGGAAAGCAGAGAGGGCCAAATTGTCTGGGGCATTTGAAGGGGTTCCAGGAGGCAGTGAGGACCAGCATCACTTTTCCCCGCTGGCACCTTTGCTGTGGCAGCAAAAGATGGACGTTTTTTTTTTTTCTTCTGGGGGTCGCCGAAAGTGAAAAAAGGTGCTTTTGAGGCTAGAGTGCGCAGGAAAGCAGAGAGGGCCAAATTGTCTGGGGCATTTGAAGGGGTTCCAGGAGGCAGTGAGGACCAGCATCACTTTTCCCCGCTGGCACCTTTGCTGTGGCAGCAAAAGCTGGACGTTTGTCTTTTTTCCTCTGGGGGGCGCCGAAAGTGAAAACCGGTGTTTTTGAGGCTAGAGTGCGCAGGAAAGCAGAGAGGGCCAAATTGTCTGGGGCATTTGAAGGGGTTCCAGGAGGCAGTGAGGACCAGCATCACTTTTCCCCGCTGGCACCTTTGCTGTGGCAGCAAAAGCTGGACGTTTGTCTTTTTTCCTCCGGAGGGCGCCGAAAGTGAAAAAAGGTGCTTTTGAGGCTAGAGTGCGCAGGAAAGCAGAGAGGGCCAAATTGTCTGGGGCATTTGAAGGGGTTCCAGGAGGCAGTGAGGACCAGCATCACTTTTCCCCGCTGGCACCTTTGCTGTGGCAGCAAAAGCTGGACGTTTGTCTTTTTTCCTCTGGGGGGCGCCGAAAGTGAAAACCGGTTTTTTTGAGGCTAGAGTGCGCAGGAAAGCAGAGAGGGCCAAATTGTCTGGGGCATTTGAAGGGGTTCCAGGAGGCAGTGAGGACCAGCATCACTTTTCCCTGCTGGCACCTTTGCTGTGGCAGCAAAAGCTGGACGTTTGTCTTTTTTCCTCTGGGGGGCGCCGAAAGTGAAAAAAGGTGCTTTTGAGGCTAGAGTGCGCAGGAAAGCAGAGAGGGCCAAATTGTCTGGGGCATTTGAAGGGGTTCCAGGAGGCAGTGAGGACCAGCATCACTTTTCCCCGCTGGCACCTTTGCTGTGGCAGCAAAAGCTGGACGTTTGTCTTTTTTCCTCCGGAGGGCGCCGAAAGTGAAAAAAGGTGCTTTTGAGGCTAGAGTGCGCAGGAAAGCAGAGAGGGCCAAATTGTCTGGGGCATTTGAAGGGGTTCCAGGAGGCAGTGAGGACCAGCATGACTTTTCCCCGCTGGCACCTTTGCTGTGGCAGCAAAAGCTGGACGTTTGTCTTTTTTCCTCTGGGGGGCGCCGAAAGTGAAAAAAGGTGCTTTTGAGGCTAGAGTGCGCAGGAAAGCAGAGAGGGCCAAATTGTCTGGGGCATTTGAAGGGGTTCCAGGAGGCAGTGAGGACCAGCATGACTTTTCCCCGCTGGCACCTTTGCTGTGGCAGCAAAAGCTGGACGTTTGTCTTTTTTCCTCTGGGGGGCGCCGAAAGTGAAAAAAGGTGCTTTTGAGGCTAGAGTGCGCAGGAAAGCAGAGAGGGCCAAATTGTCTGGGGCATTTGAAGGGGTTCCAGGAGGCAGTGAGGACCAGCATGACTTTTCCCCGCTGGCACCTTTGCTGTGGCAGCAAAAGCTGGACGTTTGTCTTTTTTCCTCCGGAGGGCGCCGAAAGTGAAAAAAGGTGCTTTTGAGGCTAGAGTGCGCAGTAAAGCAGAGGGCCAAATTGTCTGGGGCATTTGAAGGGGTTCCAGGAGGCAGTGAGGACCAGCATCACTTTTCCCCGCTGGCACCTTTGCTGTGGCAGCAAAAGCTGGACGTTTGTCTTTTTTCCTCTGGGGGGCGCCGAAAGTGAAAAAAGGTGCTTTTGAGGCTAGATTCCGCAGGAAAGCAGAGAGGGCCAAATTGTCTGGGGCATTTGAAGGGGTTCCAGGAGGCAGTGAGGACCAGCATCACTTTTCCCCGCTGGCACCTTTGCTGTGGCAGCAAAAGCTGGACGTTTGTCTTTTTTCCTCTGGGGGGCGCCGAAAGTGAAAACCGGTGTTTTTGAGGCTAGAGTGCGCAGGAAAGCAGAGAGGGCCAAATTGTCTGGGGCATTTGAAGGGGTTCCAGGAGGCAGTGAGGACCAGCATCACTTTTCCCCGCTGGCACCTTTGCTGTGGCAGCAAAAGCTGGACGTTTGTCTTTTTTGCTCCAAACAGCGCTGATAGTGAAAAAAGGTGCTTTTGAGGCTAGAGTGCGCAGGAAAGCAGAGAGGGCCAAATTGTCTGGGGCATTTGAAGGGGTTCCAGGAGGCAGTGAGGACCAACCACACTTTTCCCCGCTGGCACCTTTGCTGTGGCAGCAAAAGCTGGACGTTTGTCTTTTTTCCTCTGGGGGGCGCCGAAAGTGAAAAAAGGTGCTTTTGAGGCTAGAGTGCGCAGGAAAGCAGAGAGGGCCAAATTGTCTGGGGCATTTGAAGGGGTTCCAGGAGGCAGTGAGGACCAGCATCACTTTTCCCCGCTGGCACCTTTGCTGTGGCAGCAAAAGCTGGACGTTTGTCTTTTTTCCTCTGGGGAACGCCGAAAGTGAAAAAAGGTGCTTTTGAGGCTAGAGTGCGCAGGAAAGCAGAGAGGGCCAAATTGTGTGGGGCATTTGAAGGGGTTCCAGGAGGCAGTGAGGACCAGCATCACTTTTCCCCGCTGGCACCTTTGCTGTGGCAGCAAAAGCTGGACGTTTGTCTTTTTTCCTCCGGAGGGCGCCAAAAGTGAAAAAAGGTGCTTTTGAGGCTAGAGTGCGCAGGAAAGCAGAGAGGGCCAAATTGTCTGGGGCATTTGAAGGGGTTCCAGGAGGCAGTGAGGACCAGCATGACTTTTCCCCGCTGGCACCTTTGCTGTGGCAGCAAAAGCTGGACGTTTGTCTTTTTTCCTCTGGGGGGCGCCGAAAGTGAAAACCGGTGTTTTTGAGGCTAGAGTGCGCAGGAAAGCAGAGAGGGCCAAATTGTCTGGGGCATTTGAAGGGGTTCCAGGAGGCAGTGAGGACCAGCATCACTTTTCCCCGCTGGCACCTTTGCTGTGGCAGCAAAAGCTGGACGTTTGTCTTTTTTCCTCTGGGGGGCGCCGAAAGTGAAAAAAGGTGCTTTTGAGGCTAGAGTGCGCAGGAAAGCAGAGAGGGCCAAATTGTCTGGGGCATTTGAAGGGGTTCCAGGAGGCAGTGAGGACCAGCATCACTTTTCCCCGCTGGCACCTTTGCTGTGGCAGCAAAAGCTGGACGTTTGTCTTTTTTGCTCCAAGCAGCGGTGAAAGTGAAAAAAGGTGCTTTTGAGGCTAGAGTGCGCAGGAAAGCAGAGAGGGCCAAATTGTGTGGGGCATTTGAAGGGGTTCCAGGAGGCAGTGAGGACCAGCATCACTTTTCCCCGCTGGCACCTTTGCTGTGGCAGCAAAAGCTGGACGTTTGTCTTTTTTGCTCCAAGCAGCGGCGAAAGTGAAAAAAGGTGCTTTTGAGGCTAGAGTGCGCAGGAAAGTAGAGAGGGCCAAATTGTCTGGGGCATTTGAAGGGGTTCCAGGAGGCAGTGAGGACCAGCATCACTTTTCCCCGCTGGCACCTTTGCTGTGGCAGCAAAAGCTGGACGTTTGTCTTTTTTCCTCTGGGGGGCGCCGAAAGTGAAAACCGGTGTTTTTGAGGCTAGAGTGCGCAGGAAAGCAGAGAGGGCCAAATTGTCTGGGGCATTTGAAGGGGTTCCAGGAGGCAGTGAGGACCAGCATCACTTTTCCCCGCTGGCACCTTTGCTGTGGCAGCAAAAGCTGGACGTTTTTTTTTTTTCTTCTGGGGGGCGCCGAAAGTGAAAAAAGGTGCTTTTGAGGCTAGAGTGCGCAGGAAAGCAGAGAGGGCCAAATTGTCTGGGGCATTTGAAGGGGTTCCAGGAGGCAGTGAGGACCAGCATCACTTTTCCCCGCTGGCACCTTTGCTGTGGCAGCAAAAGCTGGACGTTTGTCTTTTTTCCTCTGGGGGGCGCCGAAAGTGAAAACCGGTGTTTTTGAGGCTAGAGTGCGCAGGAAAGCAGAGAGGGCCAAATTGTCTGGGGCATTTGAAGGGGTTCCAGGAGGCAGTGAGGACCAGCATCACTTTTCCCCGCTGGCACCTTTGCTGTGGCAGCAAAAGCTGGACGTTTGTCTTTTTTCCTCTGGGGGGCGCCGAAAGTGAAAAAAGGTGCTTTTGAGGCTAGAGTGCGCAGTAAAGCAGAGAGGGCCAAATTGTGTGGGGCATTTGAAGGGGTTCCAGGAGGCAGTGAGGACCAGCATCACTTTTCCCCGCTGGCACCTTTGCTGTGGCAGCAAAAGCTGGACGTTTGTCTTTTTTCCTCTGGGGGGCGCCGAAAGTGAAAAAAGGTGCTTTTGAGGCTAGAGTGCGCAGGAAAGTAGAGAGGGCCAAATTGTCTGGGGCATTTGAAGGGGTTCCAGGAGGCAGTGAGGACCAGCATCACTTTTCCCCGCTGGCACCTTTGCTGTGGCAGCAAAAGCTGGACGTTTGTCTTTTTTCCTCCGGAGGGCGCCGAAAGTGAAAAAAGGTGCTTTTGAGGCTAGAGTGCGCAGGAAAGCAGAGAGGGCCAAATTGTCTGGGGCATTTGAAGGGGTTCCAGGAGGCAGTGAGGACCAGCATCACTTTTCCCCGCTGGCACCTTTGCTGTGGCAGCAAAAGCTGGACGTTTGTCTTTTTTGCTCCAAACAGCGCTGATAGTGAAAAAAGGTGCTTTTGAGGCTAGAGTGCGCAGGAAAGCAGAGAGGGCCAAATTGTCTGGGGCATTTGAAGGGGTTCCAGGAGGCAGTGAGGACCAACCACACTTTTCCCCGCTGGCACCTTTGCTGTGGCAGCAAAAGCTGGACGTTTGTCTTTTTTCCTCTGGGGGGCGCCGAAAGTGAAAAAAGGTGCTTGTGAGGCTAGAGTGCGCAGGAAAGCAGAGAGGGCCAAATTGTCTGGGGCATTTGAAGGGGTTCCAGGAGGCAGTGAGGACCAGCATCACTTTTCCCCGCTGGCACCTTTGCTGTGGCAGCAAAAGCTGGACGTTTGTCTTTTTTCCTCTGGGGGGCGCCGAAAGTGAAAAAAGGTGCTTTTGAGGCTAGAGTGCGCAGGAAAGCAGAGAGGGCCAAATTGTCTGGGGCATTTGAAGGGGTTCCAGGAGGCAGTGAGGACCAGCATCACTTTTCCCCGCTGGCACCTTTGCTGTGGCAGCAAAAGCTGGACGTTTGTCTTTTTTCCTCCGGAGGGCGCCAAAAGTGAAAAAAGGTGCTTTTGAGGCTAGAGTGCGCAGGAAAGCAGAGAGGGCCAAATTGTCTGGGGCATTTGAAGGGGTTCCAGGAGGCAGTGAGGACCAGCATCACTTTTCCCCGCTGGCACCTTTGCTGTGGCAGCAAAAGCTGGACGTTTTTTTTTTTTCTTCTGGGGGGCGCCGAAAGTGAAAAAAGGTGCTTTTGAGGCTAGAGTGCGCAGGAAAGCAGAGAGGGCCAAATTGTCTGGGGCATTTGAAGGGGTTCCAGGAGGCAGTGAGGACCAGCATCACTTTTCCCCGCTGGCACCTTTGCTGTGGCAGCAAAAGCTGGACGTTTGTCTTTTTTCCTCTGGGGGGCGCCGAAAGTGAAAAAAGGTGCTTTTGAGGCTAGAGTGCGCAGGAAAGCAGAGAGGGCCAAATTGTCTGGGGCATTTGAAGGGGTTCCAGGAGGCAGTGAGGACCAGCATCACTTTTCCCCGCTGGCACCTTTGCTGTGGCAGCAAAAGCTGGACGTTTGTCTTTTTTGCTCCAAGCAGCGGTGAAAGTGAAAAAAGGTGCTTTTGAGGCTAGAGTGCGCAGGAAAGCAGAGAGGGCCAAATTGTCTGGGGCATTTGAAGGGGTTCCAGGAGGCAGTGAGGACCAGCATCACTTTTCCCCGCTGGCACCTTTGCTGTGGCAGCAAAAGCTGGACGTTTGTCTTTTTTGCTCCAAGCAGCGGCGAAAGTGAAAAAAGGTGCTTTTGAGGCTAGAGTGCGCAGGAAAGTAGAGAGGGCCAAATTGTCTGGGGCATTTGAAGGGGTTCCAGGAGGCAGTGAGGACCAGCATCACTTTTCCCCGCTGGCACCTTTGCTGTGGCAGCAAAAGCTGGACGTTTGTCTTTTTTCCTCCGGAGGGCGCCGAAAGTGAAAAAAGGTGCTTTTGAGGCTAGAGTGCGCAGGAAAGCAGAGAGGGCCAAATTGTCTGGGGCATTTGAAGGGGTTCCAGGAGGCAGTGAGGACCAGCATCACTTTTCCCCGCTGGCACCTTTGCTGTGGCAGCAAAAGCTGGACGTTTGTCTTTTTTGCTCCAAACAGCGCTGATAGTGAAAAAAGGTGCTTTTGAGGCTAGAGTGCGCAGGAAAGCAGAGAGGGCCAAATTGTCTGGGGCATTTGAAGGGGTTCCAGGAGGCAGTGAGGACCAACCACACTTTTCCCCGCTGGTACCTTTGCTGTGGCAGCAAAAGCTGGACGTTTGTCTTTTTTCCTCTGGGGGGCGCCGAAAGTGAAAAAAGGTGCTTTTGAGGCTAGAGTGCGCAGGAAAGCAGAGAGGGCCAAATTGTCTGGGGCATTTGAAGGGGTTCCAGGAGGCAGTGAGGACCAGCATCACTTTTCCCCGCTGGCACCTTTGCTGTGGCAGCAAAAGCTGGACGTTTGTCTTTTTTCCTCTGGGGGGCGCCGAAAGTGAAAAAAGGTGCTTTTGAGGCTAGAGTGCGCAGGAAAGCAGAGAGGGCCAAATTGTCTGGGGCATTTGAAGGGGTTCCAGGAGGCAGTGAGGACCAGCATCACTTTTCCCCGCTGGCACCTTTGCTGTGGCAGCAAAAGCTGGACGTTTGTCTTTTTTCCTCCGGAGGGCGCCGAAAGTGAAAAAAGGTGCTTTTGAGGCTAGAGTGCGCAGGAAAGCAGAGAGGGCCAAATTGTCTGGGGCATTTGAAGGGGTTCCAGGAGGCAGTGAGGACCAGCATCACTTTTCCCCGCTGGCACCTTTGCTGTGGCAGCAAAAGCTGGACGTTTTTTTTTTTTCTTCTGGGGGGCGCCGAAAGTGAAAAAAGGTGCTTTTGAGGCTAGAGTGCGCAGGAAAGCAGAGAGGGCCAAATTGTCTGGGGCATTTGAAGGGGTTCCAGGAGGCAGTGAGGACCAGCATCACTTTTCCCCGCTGGCACCTTTGCTGTGGCAGCAAAAGCTGGACGTTTGTCTTTTTTCCTCTGGGGGGCGCCGAAAGTGAAAAAAGGTGCTTTTGAGGCTAGAGTGCGCAGGAAAGCAGAGAGGGCCAAATTGTCTGGGGCATTTGAAGGGGTTCCAGGAGGCAGTGAGGACCAGCATCACTTTTCCCCGCTGGCACCTTTGCTGTGGCAGCAAAAGCTGGACGTTTGTCTTTTTTGCTCCAAGCAGCGGTGAAAGTGAAAAAAGGTGCTTTTGAGGCTAGAGTGCGCAGGAAAGCAGAGAGGGCCAAATTGTCTGGGGCATTTGAAGGGGTTCCAGGAGGCAGTGAGGACCAGCATCACTTTTCCCCGCTGGCACCTTTGCTGTGGCAGCAAAAGCTGGACGTTTGTCTTTTTTGCTCCAAGCAGCGGCGAAAGTGAAAAAAGGTGCTTTTGAGGCTAGAGTGCGCAGGAAAGTAGAGAGGGCCAAATTGTCTGGGGCATTTGAAGGGGTTCCAGGAGGCAGTGAGGACCAGCATCACTTTTCCCCGCTGGCACCTTTGCTGTGGCAGCAAAAGCTGGACGTTTGTCTTTTTTCCTCTGGGGGGCGCCGAAAGTGAAAACCGGTGTTTTTGAGGCTAGAGTGCGCAGGAAAGCAGAGAGGGCCAAATTGTCTGGGGCATTTGAAGGGGTTCCAGGAGGCAGTGAGGACCAGCATCACTTTTCCCCGCTGGCACCTTTGCTGTGGCAGCAAAAGCTGGACGTTTGTCTTTTTTGCTCCGGAGGGCGCTGATAGTGAAAAAAGGTGCTTTTGAGGCTAGAGTGCGCAGGAAAGCAGAGAGGGCCAAATTGTCTGGGGCATTTGAAGGGGTTCCAGGAGGCAGTGAGGACCAGCATCACTTTTCCCCGCTGGCACCTTTGCTGTGGCAGCAAAAGATGGACGTTTTTTTTTTTTCTTCTGGGGGTCGCCATAAGTGAAAAAAGGTGTTTTTGAGGCTAGAGTGCGCAGGAAAGCAGAGAGGGCCAAATTGTCTGGGGCATTTGAAGGGGTTCCAGGAGGCAGTGAGGACCAGCATGACTTTTCCCCGCTGGCACCTTTGCTGTGGCAGCAAAAGCTGGACGTTTGTCTTTTTTCCTCTGGGGGGCGCCGAAAGTGAAAACCGGTGTTTTTGAGGCTAGAGTGCGCAGGAAAGCAGAGAGGGCCAAATTGTCTGGGGCATTTGAAGGGGTTCCAGGAGGCAGTGAGGACCAGCATCACTTTTCCCCGCTGGCACCTTTGCTGTGGCAGCAAAAGCTGGACGTTTGTCTTTTTTCCTCCGGAGGGCGCCGAAAGTGAAAAAAGGTGCTTTTGAGGCTAGAGTGCGCAGGAAAGCAGAGAGGGCCAAATTGTCTGGGGCATTTGAAGGGGTTCCAGGAGGCAGTGAGGACCAGCATCACTTTTCCCCGCTGGCACCTTTGCTGTGGCAGCAAAAGCTGGACGTTTGTCTTTTTTCCTCCGGAGGGCGCCGAAAGTGAAAAAAGGTGCTTTTGAGGCTAGAGTGCGCAGGAAAGTAGAGAGGGCCAAATTGTCTGGGGCATTTGAAGGGGTTCCAGGAGGCAGTGAGGACCAGCATCACTTTTCCCCGCTGGCACCTTTGCTGTGGCAGCAAAAGCTGGACGTTTGTCTTTTTTCCTCTGGGGGGCGCCGAAAGTGAAATAGGTGCTTTTGAGGCTAGAGTGCGCAGGAAAGCAGAGAGGGCCAAATTGTCTGGGGCATTTGAAGGGGTTCCAGGAGGCAGTGAGGACCAGCATCACTTTTCCCCGCTGGCACCTTTGCTGTGGCAGCAAAAGCTGGACGTTTGTCTTTTTTCCTCTGGGGGGCGCCGAAAGTGAAAACCGGTGTTTTTGAGGCTAGAGTGCGCAGGAAAGCAGAGAGGGCCAAATTGTCTGGGGCATTTGAAGGGGTTCCAGGAGGCAGTGAGGACCAGCATCACTTTTCCCCGCTGGCACCTTTGCTGTGGCAGCAAAAGCTGGACGTTTGTCTTTTTTCCTCTGGGGGGCGCCGAAAGTGAAAAAAGGTGCTTTTGAGGCTAGAGTGCGCAGGAAAGCAGAGAGGGCCAAATTGTCTGGGGCATTTGAAGGGGTTCCAGGAGGCAGTGAGGACCAGCATCACTTTTCCCCGCTGGCACCTTTGCTGTGGCAGCAAAAGCTGGACGTTTGTCTTTTTTCCTCCGGAGGGCGCCGAAAGTGAAAACCGGTGTTTTTGAGGCTAGAGTGCGCAGGAAAGCAGAGAGGGCCAAATTGTCTGGGGCATTTGAAGGGGTTCCAGGAGGCAGTGAGGACCAGCATCACTTTTCCCCGCTGGCACCTTTGCTGTGGCAGCAAAAGCTGGACGCTTGTCTTTTTTGCTCCAAACAGCGCTGAAAGTGAAAACCGGTGTTTTTGAGGCTAGAGTGCGCAGGAAAGCAGAGAGGGCCAAATTGTCTGGGGCATTTGACGGGGTTCCAGGAGGCAGTGAGGACCAGCATCACTTTTCCCCGCTGGCACCTTTGCTGTGGCAGCAAAAGCTGGACGTTTGTCTTTTTTCCTCTGGGGGGCGCCGAAAGTGAAAACCGGTGTTTTTGAGGCTAGAGTGCGCAGGAAAGCAGAGAGGGCCAAATTGTCTGGGGCATTTGAAGGGGTTCCAGGAGGCAGTGAGGACCAGCATGACTTTTCCCCGCTGGCACCTTTGCTGTGGCAGCAAAAGCTGGACGTTTGTCTTTTTTGCTCCGGAGGGCGCCGAAAGTGAAATCCGGTGCTTTTGAGGCTAGAGTGCGCAGGAAAGCAGAGAGGGCCAAATTGTCTGGGGCATTTGAAGGGGTTCCAGGAGGCAGTGAGGACCAGCATCACTTTTCCCCGCTGGCACCTTTGCTGTGGCAGCAAAAGCTGGACGTTTGTCTTTTTTGCTCCAAACAGCGCTGAAAGTGAAAACCGGTGTTTTTGAGGCTAGAGTGCGCAGGAAAGCAGAGAGGGCCAAATTGTCTGGGGCATTTGACGGGGTTCCAGGAGGCAGTGAGGACCAGCATCACTTTTCCCCGCTGGCACCTTTGCTGTGGCAGCAAAAGCTGGACGTTTGTCTTTTTTCCTCTGGGGGGCGCCGAAAGTGAAAAAAGGTGCTTTTGAGGCTAGAGTGCGCAGGAAAGCAGAGAGGGCCAAATTGTCTGGGGCATTTGAAGGGGTTCCAGGAGGCAGTGAGGACCAGCATGACTTTTCCCCGCTGGCACCTTTGCTGTGGCAGCAAAAGCTGGACGTTTGTCTTTTTTGCTCCGGAGGGCGCCGAAAGTGAAAAAAGGTGCTTTTGAGGCTAGAGTGCGCAGGAAAGCAGAGAGGGCCAAATTGTCTGGGGCATTTGAAGGGGTTCCAGGAGGCAGTGAGGACCAGCATCACTTTTCCCCGCTGGCACCTTTGCTGTGGCAGCAAAAGCTGGACGTTTGTCTTTTTTGCTCCGGAGGGCGCCGAAAGTGAAAAAAGGTGCTTTTGAGGCTAGAGTGCGCAGGAAAGCAGAGAGGGCCAAATTGTCTGGGGCATTTGAAGGGGTTCCAGGAGGCAGTGAGGACCAGCATCACTTTTCCCCGCTGGCACCTTTGCTGTGGCAGCAAAAGCTGGACGTTTGTCTTTTTTCCTCTGGGGGGCGCCGAAAGTGAAATCCGGTGTTTTTGAGGCTAGAGTGCGCAGGAAAGCAGAGAGGGCCAAATTGTCTGGGGCATTTGAAGGGGTTCCAGGAGGCAGTGAGGACCAGCATCACTTTTCCCCGCTGGCACCTTTGCTGTGGCAGCAAAAGCTGGACGTTTTTCTTTTTTTCTTCTGGGGGGCGCCGAAAGTGAAAAAAGGTGCTTTTGAGGCTAGAGTGCGCAGGAAAGCAGAGAGGGCCAAATTGTCTGGGGCATTTGAAGGGGTTCCAGGAGGCAGTGAGGACCAGCATGACTTTTCCCCGCTGGCACCTTTGCTGTGGCAGCAAAAGCTGGACGCTTGTCTTTTTTGCTCCAAACAGCGCTGAAAGTGAAAACCGGTGTTTTTGAGGCTAGAGTGCGCAGGAAAGCAGAGAGGGCCAAATTGTCTGGGGCATTTGAAGGGGTTCCAGGAGGCAGTGAGGACCAGCATCACTTTTCCCCGCTGGCACCTTTGCTGTGGCAGCAAAAGCTGGACGTTTGTCTTTTTTGCTCCGGAGGGCGCCGAAAGTGAAAAAAGGTGCTTTTGAGGCTAAAGTGCGCAGGAAAGCAGAGAGGGCCAAATTGTCTGGGGCATTTGAAGGGGTTCCAGGAGGCAGTGAGGACCAGCATCACTTTTCCCCGCTGGCACCTTTGCTGTGGCAGCAAAAGCTGGACGTTTGTCTTTTTTGCTCCAAACAGCGCTGAAAGTGAAAACCGGTGTTTTTGAGGCTAGAGTGCGCAGGAAAGCAGAGAGGGCCAAATTGTCTGGGGCATTTGACGGGGTTCCAGGAGGCAGTGAGGACCAGCATCACTTTTCCCCGCTGGCACCTTTGCTGTGGCAGCAAAAGCTGGACGTTTGTCTTTTTTCCTCTGGGGGGCGCCGAAAGTGAAAAAAGGTGCTTTTGAGGCTAGAGTGCGCAGGAAAGCAGAGAGGGCCAAATTGTCTGGGGCATTTGAAGGGGTTCCAGGAGGCAGTGAGGACCAGCATGACTTTTCCCCGCTGGCACCTTTGCTGTGGCAGCAAAAGCTGGACGTTTGTCTTTTTTCCTCCGGAGGGCGCCGAAAGTGAAAAAAGGTGCTTTTGAGGCTAGAGTGCGCAGGAAAGCAGAGAGGGCCAAATTGTCTGGGGCATTTGAAGGGGTTCCAGGAGGCAGTGAGGACCAGCATCACTTTTCCCCGCTGGCACCTTTGCTGTGGCAGCAAAAGGTGGACGTTTGTCTTTTTTGCTCCGGAGGGCGCCGAAAGTGAAAAAAGGTGCTTTTGAGGCTAGAGTGCGCAGGAAAGCAGAGAGGGCCAAATTGTCTGGGGCATTTGAAGGGGTTCCAGGAGGCAGTGAGGACCAGCATCACTTTTCCCCGCTGGCACCTTTGCTGTGGCAGCAAAAGCTGGACGTTTGTCTTTTTTCCTCTGGGGGGCGCCGAAAGTGAAATCCGGTGTTTTTGAGGCTAGAGTGCGCAGGAAAGCAGAGAGGGCCAAATTGTCTGGGGCATTTGAAGGGGTTCCAGGAGGCAGTGAGGACCAGCATCACTTTTCCCCGCTGGCACCTTTGCTGTGGCAGCAAAAGCTGGACGTTTTTCTTTTTTTCTTCTGGGGGGCGCCGAAAGTGAAAAAAGGTGCTTTTGAGGCTAGAGTGCGCAGGAAAGCAGAGAGGGCCAAATTGTCTGGGGCATTTGAAGGGGTTCCAGGAGGCAGTGAGGACCAGCATCACTTTTCCCCGCTGGCACCTTTGCTGTGGCAGCAAAAGCTGGACGCTTGTCTTTTTTGCTCCAAACAGCGCTGAAAGTGAAAACCGGTGTTTTTGAGGCTAGAGTGCGCAGGAAAGCAGAGAGGGCCAAATTGTCTGGGGCATTTGAAGGGGTTCCAGGAGGCAGTGAGGACCAGCATCACTTTTCCCCGCTGGCACCTTTGCTGTGGCAGCAAAAGCTGGACGTTTGTCTTTTTTGCTCCGGAGGGCGCCGAAAGTGAAAAAAGGTGCTTTTGAGGCTAAAGTGCGCAGGAAAGCAGAGAGGGCCAAATTGTCTGGGGCATTTGAAGGGGTTCCAGGAGGCAGTGAGGACCAGCATCACTTTTCCCCGCTGGCACCTTTGCTGTGGCAGCAAAAGCTGGACGTTTGTCTTTTTTGCTCCAAACAGCGCTGAAAGTGAAAACCGGTGTTTTTGAGGCTAGAGTGCGCAGGAAAGCAGAGAGGGCCAAATTGTCTGGGGCATTTGACGGGGTTCCAGGAGGCAGTGAGGACCAGCATCACTTTTCCCCGCTGGCACCTTTGCTGTGGCAGCAAAAGCTGGACGTTTGTCTTTTTTCCTCTGGGGGGCGCCGAAAGTGAAAAAAGGTGCTTTTGAGGCTAGAGTGCGCAGGAAAGCAGAGAGGGCCAAATTGTCTGGGGCATTTGAAGGGGTTCCAGGAGGCAGTGAGGACCAGCATGACTTTTCCCCGCTGGCACCTTTGCTGTGGCAGCAAAAGCTGGACGTTTGTCTTTTTTGCTCCGGAGGGCGCCGAAAGTGAAAAAAGGTGCTTTTGAGGCTAGAGTGCGCAGGAAAGCAGAGAGGGCCAAATTGTCTGGGGCATTTGAAGGGGTTCCAGGAGGCAGTGAGGACCAGCATCACTTTTCCCCGCTGGCACCTTTGCTGTGGCAGCAAAAGCTGGACGTTTGTCTTTTTTCCTCTGGGGGGCGCCGAAAGTGAAATCCGGTGTTTTTGAGGCTAGAGTGCGCAGGAAAGCAGAGAGGGCCAAATTGTCTGGGGCATTTGAAGGGGTTCCAGGAGGCAGTGAGGACCAGCATCACTTTTCCCCGCTGGCACCTTTGCTGTGGCAGCAAAAGCTGGACGTTTGTCTTTTTTCCTCTGGGGGGCGCCGAAAGTGAAAACCGGTGTTTTTGAGGCTAGAGTGCGCAGGAAAGCAGAGAGGGCCAAATTGTCTGGGGCATTTGAAGGGGTTCCAGGAGGCAGTGAGGACCAGCATCACTTTTCCCCGCTGGCACCTTTGCTGTGGCAGCAAAAGCTGGACGTTTGTCTTTTTTGCTCCGGAGGGCGCCGAAAGTGAAAAAAGGTGCTTTTGAGGCTAGAGTGCGCAGGAAAGCAGAGAGGGCCAAATTGTCTGGGGCATTTGAAGGGGTTCCAGGAGGCAGTGAGGACCAGCATCACTTTTCCCCGCTGGCACCTTTGCTGTGGCAGCAAAAGCTGGACGTTTGTCTTTTTTCCTCTGGGGGGCGCCGAAAGTGAAAACCGGTGTTTTTGAGGCTAGAGTGCGCAGGAAAGCAGAGAGGGCCAAATTGTCTGGGGCATTTGAAGGGGTTCCAGGAGGCAGTGAGGACCAGCATCACTTTTCCCCGCTGGCACCTTTGCTGTGGCAGCAAAAGCTGGACGCTTGTCTTTTTTGCTCCAAACAGCGCTGAAAGTGAAAACCGGTGTTTTTGAGGCTAGAGTGCGCAGGAAAGCAGAGAGGGCCAAATTGTCTGGGGCATTTGACGGGGTTCCAGGAGGCAGTGAGGACCAGCATGACTTTTCCCCGCTGGCACCTTTGCTGTGGCAGCAAAAGCTGGACGTTTGTCTTTTTTCCTCTGGGGGCGCCGAAAGTGAAAAACCGGTGTTTTTGAGGCTAGAGTGCGCAGGAAAGCAGAGAGGGCCAAATTGTCTGGGGCATTTGAAGGGGTTCCAGGAGGCAGTGAGGACCAGCATGACTTTTCCCCGCTGGCACCTTTGCTGTGGCAGCAAAAGCTGGACGTTTGTCTTTTTTCCTCTGGGGGGCGCCGAAAGTGAAAACCGGTGTTTTTGAGGCTAGAGTGCGCAGGAAGCAGAGAGGGCCAAATTGTCTGGGGCATTTGAAGGGGTTCCAGGAGGCAGTGAGGACCAGCATCACTTTTCCCCGCTGGCACCTTTGCTGTGGCAGCAAAAGCTGGACGTTTGTCTTTTTTCCTCTGGGGGGCGCCGAAAGTGAAAAAAGGTGCTTGTTGAGGCTAGAGTGCGCAGGAAAGCAGAGAGGGCCAAATTGTCTGGGGCATTTGACGGGGTTCCAGGAGGCAGTGAGGACCAGCATCACTTTTCCCCGCTGGCACCTTTGCTGTGGCAGCAAAAGCTGGACGTTTGTCTTTTTTCCTCTGGGGGGCGCCGAAAGTGAAAAAAGGTGCTTTTGAGGCTAGAGTGCGCAGGAAAGTAGAGAGGGCCAAATTGTCTGGGGCATTTGAAGGGGTTCCAGGAGGCAGTGAGGACCAGCATCACTTTTCCCCGCTGGCACCTTTGCTGTGGCAGCAAAAGCTGGACGTTTGTCTTTTTTCCTCTGGGGGGCGCCGAAAGTGAAATAGGTGCTTTTGAGGCTAGAGTGCGCAGGAAAGCAGAGAGGGCCAAATTGTCTGGGGCATTTGAAGGGGTTCCAGGAGGCAGTGAGGACCAGCATCACTTTTCCCCGCTGGCACCTTTGCTGCGGCAGCAAAAGCTGGACGTTTGTCTTTTTTCCTCTGGGGGGCGCCGAAAGTGAAATCCGGTGTTTTTGAGGCTAGAGTGCGCAGGAAAGCAGAGAGGGCCAAATTGTCTGGGGCATTTGAAGGGGTTCCAGGAGGCAGTGAGGACCAGCATCACTTTTCCCCGCTGGCACCTTTGCTGTGGCAGCAAAAGCTGGACGTTTGTCTTTTTTGCTCCAAACAGCGCTGAAAGTGAAAACCGGTGTTTTTGAGGCTAGAGTGCGCAGGAAAGCAGAGAGGGCCAAATTGTCTGGGGCATTTGACGGGGTTCCAGGAGGCAGTGAGGACCAGCATCACTTTTCCCCGCTGGCACCTTTGCTGTGGCAGCAAAAGCTGGACGTTTGTCTTTTTTGCTCCAAACAGCGCTGAAAGTGAAAAAAGGTGCTTTTGAGGCTAAAGTGCGCAGGAAAGCAGAGAGGGCCAAATTGTCTGGGGCATTTGAAGGGGTTCCAGGAGGCAGTGAGGACCAGCATCACTTTTCCCCGCTGGCACCTTTGCTGTGGCAGCAAAAGCTGGACGTTTGTCTTTTTTGCTCCAAACAGCGCTGAAAGTGAAAACCGGTGTTTTTGAGGCTAGAGTGCGCAGGAAAGCAGAGAGGGCCAAATTGTCTGGGGCATTTGACGGGGTTCTAGGAGGCAGTGAGGACCAGCATCACTTTTCCCCGCTGGCACCTTTGCTGTGGCAGCAAAAGCTGGACGTTTGTCTTTTTTCCTCTGGGGGCGCCGAAAGTGAAAAAAGGTGCTTTTGAGGCTAGAGTGCGCAGGAAAGCAGAGAGGGCCAAATTGTCTGGGGCATTTGAAGGGGTTCCAGGAGGCAGTGAGGACCAGCATGACTTTTCCCCGCTGGCACCTTTGCTGTGGCAGCAAAAGCTGGACGTTTGTCTTTTTTGCTCCGGAGGGCGCCGAAAGTGAAAAAAGGTGCTTTTGAGGCTAGAGTGCGCAGGAAAGCAGAGAGGGCCAAATTGTCTGGGGCATTTGAAGGGGTTCCAGGAGGCAGTGAGGACCAGCATGACTTTTCCCCGCTGGCACCTTTGCTGTGGCAGCAAAAGCTGGACGTTTGTCTTTTTTGCTCCGGAGGGCGCCGAAAGTGAAAAAAGGTGCTTTTGAGGCTAGAGTGCGCAGGAAAGCAGAGAGGGCCAAATTGTCTGGGGCATTTGAAGGGGTTCCAGGAGGCAGTGAGGACCAGCATCACTTTTCCCCGCTGGCACCTTTGCTGTGGCAGCAAAAGCTGGACGTTTGTCTTTTTTCCTCTGGGGGGCGCCGAAAGTGAAATCCGGTGTTTTTGAGGCTAGAGTGCGCAGGAAAGCAGAGAGGGCCAAATTGTCTGGGGCATTTGAAGGGGTTCCAGGAGGCAGTGAGGACCAGCATCACTTTTCCCCGCTGGCACCTTTGCTGTGGCAGCAAAAGCTGGACGTTTTTCTTTTTTTCTTCTGGGGGGCGCCGAAAGTGAAAAAAGGTGCTTTTGAGGCTAGAGTGCGCAGGAAAGCAGAGAGGGCCAAATTGTCTGGGGCATTTGAAGGGGTTCCAGGAGGCAGTGAGGACCAGCATCACTTTTCCCCGCTGGCACCTTTGCTGTGGCAGCAAAAGCTGGACGCTTGTCTTTTTTGCTCCAAACAGCGCTGAAAGTGAAAACCGGTGTTTTTGAGGCTAGAGTGCGCAGGAAAGCAGAGAGGGCCAAATTGTCTGGGGCATTTGAAGGGGTTCCAGGAGGCAGTGAGGACCAGCATCACTTTTCCCCGCTGGCACCTTTGCTGTGGCAGCAAAAGCTGGACGTTTGTCTTTTTTGCTCCGGAGGGCGCCGAAAGTGAAAAAAGGTGCTTTTGAGGCTAAAGTGCGCAGGAAAGCAGAGAGGGCCAAATTGTCTGGGGCATTTGAAGGGGTTCCAGGAGGCAGTGAGGACCAGCATCACTTTTCCCCGCTGGCACCTTTGCTGTGGCAGCAAAAGCTGGACGTTTGTCTTTTTTGCTCCAAACAGCGCTGAAAGTGAAAACCGGTGTTTTTGAGGCTAGAGTGCGCAGGAAAGCAGAGAGGGCCAAATTGTCTGGGGCATTTGACGGGGTTCCAGGAGGCAGTGAGGACCAGCATCACTTTTCCCCGCTGGCACCTTTGCTGTGGCAGCAAAAGCTGGACGTTTGTCTTTTTTCCTCTGGGGGGCGCCGAAAGTGAAAAAAGGTGCTTTTGAGGCTAGAGTGCGCAGGAAAGCAGAGAGGGCCAAATTGTCTGGGGCATTTGAAGGGGTTCCAGGAGGCAGTGAGGACCAGCATGACTTTTCCCCGCTGGCACCTTTGCTGTGGCAGCAAAAGCTGGACGTTTGTCTTTTTTGCTCCGGAGGGCGCCGAAAGTGAAAAAAGGTGCTTTTGAGGCTAGAGTGCGCAGGAAAGCAGAGAGGGCCAAATTGTCTGGGGCATTTGAAGGGGTTCCAGGAGGCAGTGAGGACCAGCATCACTTTTCCCCGCTGGCACCTTTGCTGTGGCAGCAAAAGCTGGACGTTTGTCTTTTTTCCTCTGGGGGGCGCCGAAAGTGAAATCCGGTGTTTTTGAGGCTAGAGTGCGCAGGAAAGCAGAGAGGGCCAAATTGTCTGGGGCATTTGAAGGGGTTCCAGGAGGCAGTGAGGACCAGCATCACTTTTCCCCGCTGGCACCTTTGCTGTGGCAGCAAAAGCTGGACGTTTGTCTTTTTTCCTCTGGGGGGCGCCGAAAGTGAAATCCGGTGTTTTTGAGGCTAGAGTGCGCAGGAAAGCAGAGAGGGCCAAATTGTCTGGGGCATTTGAAGGGGTTCCAGGAGGCAGTGAGGACCAGCATCACTTTTCCCCGCTGGCACCTTTGCTGTGGCAGCAAAAGCTGGACGTTTGTCTTTTTTGCTCCGGAGGGCGCCGAAAGTGAAAAAAGGTGCTTTTGAGGCTAGAGTGCGCAGGAAAGCAGAGAGGGCCAAATTGTCTGGGGCATTTGAAGGGGTTCCAGGAGGCAGTGAGGACCAGCATCACTTTTCCCCGCTGGCACCTTTGCTGTGGCAGCAAAAGCTGGACGTTTGTCTTTTTTCCTCTGGGGGGCGCCGAAAGTGAAAACCGGTGTTTTTGAGGCTAGAGTGCGCAGGAAAGCAGAGAGGGCCAAATTGTCTGGGGCATTTGAAGGGGTTCCAGGAGGCAGTGAGGACCAACATGACTTTTCCCCGCTGGCACCTTTGCTGTGGCAGCAAAAGCTGGACGTTTGTCTTTTTTCCTCTGGGGGGCGCCGAAAGTGAAAACCGGTGTTTTTGAGGCTAGAGTGCGCAGGAAAGCAGAGAGGGCCAAATTGTCTGGGGCATTTGAAGGGGTTCCAGGAGGCAGTGAGGACCAGCATCACTTTTCCCCGCTGGCACCTTTGCTGTGGCAGCAAAAGCTGGACGTTTGTCTTTTTTCCTCTGGGGGGCGCCGAAAGTGAAAAAAGGTGCTTTTGAGGCTAGAGTGCGCAGGAAAGCAGAGAGGGCCAAATTGTCTGGGGCATTTGAAGGGGTTCCAGGAGGCAGTGAGGACCAGCATCACTTTTCCCCGCTGGCACCTTTGCTGTGGCAGCAAAAGCTGGACGCTTGTCTTTTTTGCTCCAAACAGCGCTGAAAGTGAAAACCGGTGTTTTTGAGGCTAGAGTGCGCAGGAAAGCAGAGAGGGCCAAATTGTCTGGGGCATTTGAAGGGGTTCCAGGAGGCAGTGAGGACCAGCATCACTTTTCCCCGCTGGCACCTTTGCTGTGGCAGCAAAAGCTGGACGTTTGTCTTTTTTGCTCCGGAGGGCGCCGAAAGTGAAAAAAGGTGCTTTTGAGGCTAAAGTGCGCAGGAAAGCAGAGAGGGCCAAATTGTCTGGGGCATTTGAAGGGGTTCCAGGAGGCAGTGAGGACCAGCATCACTTTTCCCCGCTGGCACCTTTGCTGTGGCAGCAAAAGCTGGACGTTTGTCTTTTTTGCTCCAAACAGCGCTGAAAGTGAAAACCGGTGTTTTTGAGGCTAGAGTGCGCAGGAAAGCAGAGAGGGCCAAATTGTCTGGGGCATTTGACGGGGTTCCAGGAGGCAGTGAGGACCAGCATCACTTTTCCCCGCTGGCACCTTTGCTGTGGCAGCAAAAGCTGGACGTTTGTCTTTTTTCCTCTGGGGGGCGCCGAAAGTGAAAAAAGG
>NW_028126939.1:0-125659 GCF_965231255.1 Vanellus vanellus | reverse complement strand
GAGGGCGCCGAAAGCGAAAACAGGTGCTTTTGAGGATGGAGTCCGCAGGAAAGCAGAGAGGGCCAAATTGTCTGTGGCATTTGAAAGGGTTCCAGGAGGCAGTGAGAACCAGCATTACTTTTCCCCGCTGGCACCTTTGCTGTGGCAGCAAAAGCTGGACGTTTGTCTTTTTTGCTCCGGAGGCTGCCGAAAGCGAAAACAGGTGCTTTTGAGGATGGAGTCCGCAGGAAAGCAGAGAGGGCCAAATTGTCTGTGGCATTTGAAAGGGTTCCAGGAGGCAGTGAGAACCAGCATTACTTTTCCCCGCTGGCACCTTTGCTGAGGCAGCAAAAGCTGGCCGTTTGTCTTTTTTGCTCCGGAGGCTGCCGAAAGCGAAAACAGGTGCTTTTGAGGATGGAGTCCGCAGGAAAGCAGAGAGGGCCAAATTGTCTGGGGCATTTGAAGAGGTTCCAGGAGGCAGTGAGAACCAGCATTACTTTTCCCCGCTGGCACCTTTGCTGTGGCAGCAAAAGCTGGACGTTTGTCTTTTTTGCTCCGGACGCTGCCGAAAGCGAAAACAGGTGCTTTTGAGGATGGAGTCCGCAGGAAAGCAGAGAGGGCCAAATTGTCTGGGGCATTTGAAAGGGTTCCAGGAGGCAGTGAGAACCAGCATTACTTTTCCCCGCTGGCACCTTTGCTGTGGCAGCAAAAGCTGGCCGTTTGTCTTTTTTGCTCCGGAGGCTGCCGAAAGCGAAAACAGGTGCTTTTGAGGATGGAGTCCACAGGAAAGCAGAGAGGGCCAAATTGTCTGTGGCATTTGAAAGGGTTCCAGGAGGCAGTGAGAACCAGCATTACTTTTCCCCGCTGGCACCTTTGCTGTGGCAGCAAAAGCTGGACGTTTGTCTTTTTTGCTCCGGAGGCTGCCGAAAGCGAAAATAGGTGCTTTTGAGGATGGAGTCCGCAGGAAAGCAGAGAGGGCCAAATTGTCTGTGGCATTTGAAAGAGTTCCAGGAGGCAGTGAGAACCAGCATCACTTTTCCCCGCTGGCACCTTTGCTGTGGCAGCAAAAGCTGGACGTTTGTCTTTTTACCACCGGAGGCGCCGAAAGTGAAAAAAGGCGCTTTTGAGGATAGAGTCCACAGGAAAGCAGAGAGGGCTTAATTTTCTGGGGCATTTGAAAGGGTTCCAGGAGGCAGTGAGAACCAGCATTACTTTTCCCCGCTGGCACCTTTGCTGTGGCAGCAAAAGCTGGACGTTTGTCTTTTTTGCTCCGGAGGCTGCTGAAAGCGAAAATAGGTGCTTTTGAGGATGGAGTCCGCAGGAAAGCAGAGAGGGCCAAATTGTCTGTGGCATTTGAAAGGGTTCCAGGAGGCAGTGAGAACCAGCATTACTTTTCCCCGCTGGCACCTTTGCTGTGGCAGCAAAAGCTGGACGTTTGTCTTTTTTGCTCCGGAGGCTGCCGAAAGCGAAAACAGGTGCTTTTGAGGATGGAGTCCGCAGGAAAGCAGAGAGAGCCAAATTGTCTGGGCATTTGAAGGAGTTCCAGGAGGCAGTGAGAACCAGCATTACTTTTCCCCGCTGGCACCTTTGCTGTGGCAGCAAAAGCTGGACGTTTGTCTTTTTTGCTCCGGAGGCTGCCGAAAGCGAAAACAGGTGCTTTTGAGGATGGAGTCCGCAGGAAAGCAGAGAGGGCAAAATTGTCTGTGGCATTTGAAAGGGTTCCAGGAGGCAGTGAGAACCAGCATTACTTTTCCCCGCTGGCACCTTTGCTGTGGCAGCAAAAGCTGGACGTTTGTCTTTTTTGCTCCGGAGGCTGCCGAAAGCGAAAATAGGTGCTTTTGAGGATGGAGTCCGCAGGAAAGCAGAGAGGGCCAAATTGTCTGTGGCATTTGAAAGAGTTCCAGGAGGCAGTGAGAACCAGCATTACTTTTCCCCGCTGGCACCTTTGCTGTGGCAGCAAAAGCTGGACGTTTTTCTTTTTACCACCGGAGGGCGCCGAAAGTGAAAAAAGGCGCTTTTGAGGATAGAGTCCGCAGGAAAGCAGAGAGGGCCAAATTGTCAGGGGCATTTGAAAGGGTTCCAGGAGGCAGTGAGAACCAGCATTACTTTTCCCCACTGGCACCTTTGCTGTGGCAGCAAAAGCTGGACGTTTCTCTTTTTGCTCCGGAGGCTGCCGAAAGCGAAAACAGGTGCTTTTGAGGATGGAGTCCGCAGGAAAGCAGAGAGGGCCAAATTGTCTGTGGCATTTGAAAGGGTTCCAGGAGGCAGTGAGAACCAGCATTACTTTTCCCGCTGGCACCTTTGCTGAGGCAGCAAAAGCTGGCCGTTTGTCTTTTTTGCTCCGGAGGCTGCCGAAAGCGAAAACAGGTGCTTTTGAGGATGGAGTCCGCAGGAAAGCAGAGAGGGCCAAATTGTCTGGGGCATTTGAAGAGGTTCCAGGAGGCAGTGAGAACCAGCATTACTTTTCCCCGCTGGCACCTTTGCTGTGGCAGCAAAAGCTGGACGTTTGTCTTTTTTGCTCCGGAGGCTGCCGAAAGCGAAAACAGGTGCTTTTGAGGATGGAGTCCGCAGGAAAGCAGAGAGGGCCAAATTGTCTGTGGCATTTGAAAGGGTTCCAGGAGGCAGTGAGAACCAGCATTACTTTTCCCCGCTGGCACCTTTGCTGTGGCAGCAAAAGCTGGACGTTTGTCTTTTTTGCTCCGGAGGCTGCCGAAAGCGAAAACAGGTGCTTTTGAGGATGGAGTCCACAGGAAAGCAGAGAGGGCCAAATTGTCTGGGGCATTTGAAAGGGTTCCAGGAGGCAGTGAGAACCAGCATTACTTTTCCCCGCTGGCACCTTTGCTGTGGCAGCAAAAGCTGGACGTTTGTCTTTTTTGCTCCGGAGGCTGCCGAAAGCGAAAATAGGTGCTTTTGAGGATGGAGTCCGCAGGAAAGCAGAGAGGGCCAAATTGTCTGTGGCATTTGAAAGAGTTCCAGGAGGCAGTGAGAACCAGCATTACCTTTCCCCGCTGGCACCTTTGCTGTGGCAGCAAAAGCTGGACGTTTGTCTTTTTACCACCGGGGAGGGCGCCGAAAGAGAAAAAAGGCGCTTTTGAGGATAGAGTCCGCAGGAAAGCAGAGAGGGCCAAATTGTCAGGGGCATTTGAAAGGGTTCCAGGAGGCAGTGAGAACCAGCATCACTTTTCCCCACTGGCACCTTTGCTGTGGCAGCAAAAGCTGGACGTTTGTCTTTTTTGCTCCGGAGGCTGCCGAAAGCGAAAACAGGTGCTTTTGAGGATGGAGTCCGCAGGAAAGCAGAGAGGGCCAAATTGTCTGGGGCATTTGAAAGGGTTCCAGGAGGCAGTGAGAACCAGCATTACTTTTCCCCGCTGGCACCTTTGCTGTGGCAGCAAAGCTGGACGTTTGTCTTTTTTGCTCCGGAGGCTGCCGAAAGCGAAAACAGGTGCTTTTGAGGATGGAGTCCGCAGGAAAGCAGAGAGGGCCAAATTGTCTGTGGCATTTGAAAGGGTTCCAGGAGGCAGTGAGAACCAGCATTACTTTTCCCCGCTGGCACCTTTGCTGAGGCAGCAAAAGCTGGCCGTTTGTCTTTTTTGCTCCGGAGGCTGCCGAAAGCGAAAACAGGTGCTTTTGAGGATGGAGTCCGCAGGAAAGCAGAGAGGGCCAAATTGTCTGGGGCATTTGAAAGGGTTCCAGGAGGCAGTGAGAACCAGCATTACTTTTCCCCGCTGGCACCTTTGCTGTGGCAGCAAAAGCTGGACGTTTGTCTTTTTTGCTCCGGAGGCTGCCGAAAGCGAAAACAGGTGCTTTTGAGGATGGAGTCCGCAGGAAAGCAGAGAGGGTCAAATTGTCTGGGCATTTGAAAGGGTTCCAGGAGGCAGTGAGAACCAGCATTACTTTTCCCCGCTGGCACCTTTGCTGTGGCAGCAAAAGCTGGACGTTTGTCTTTTTTGCTCCGGAGGCTGCCGAAAGCGAAAACAGGTGCTTTTGAGGATGGAGTCCACAGGAAAGCAGAGAGGGCCAAATTGTCTGTGGCATTTGAAAGGGTTCCAGGAGGCAGTGAGAACCAGCATTACTTTTCCCCGCTGGCACCTTTGCTGTGGCAGCAAAAGCTGGACGTTTGTCTTTTTTGCTCCGGAGGCTGCCGAAAGCGAAAACAGGTGCTTTTGAGGATGGAGTCCACAGGAAAGCAGAGAGGGCCAAATTGTCTGTGGCATTTGAAAGGGTTCCAGGAGGCAGTGAGAACCAGCATCACTTTTCCCCGCTGGCACCTTTGCTGTAGCAGCAAAAGCTGGACGTTTGTCTTTTTACCACCGGAGGGCGCCGAAAGTGAAAAAAGGCGCTTTTGAGGATGGAGTCCGCAAGAAAGCAGAGAGGGCCAAATTGTCTGTGGCATTTGAAAGGGTTCCAGGAGGCAGTGAGAACCAGCATTACTTTTCCCCACTGGCACCTTTGCTGTGGCAGCAAAAGCTGGACGTTTGTCTTTTTTGCTCCGGAGGCTGCCGAAAGCGAAAACAGGTGCTTTTGAGGATGGAGTCCGCAGGAAAGCAGAGAGGGCCAAATTGTCTGGGGCATTTGAAAGGGTTCCAGGAGACAGTGAGAACCAGCATTACTTTTCCCCGCTGGCACCTTTGCTGTGGCAGCAAAAGCTGGACGTTTGTCTTTTTTGCTCCGGAGGCTGCCGAAAGCGAAAATAGGTGCTTTTGAGGATGGAGTCCGCAGGAAAGCAGAGAGGGCCAAATTGTCTGGGGCATTTGAAAGGGTTCCAGGAGGCAGTGAGAACCAGCATTACTTTTCCCCGCTGGCACCTTTGTTGTGGCAGCAAAAGCTGGACGTTTGTCTTTTTACCACCGGAGGGCGCCGAAAGTGAAAAAAGGCGCTTTTGAGGATAGAGTCCACAGGAAAGCAGAGAGGGCTTAATTTTCTGGGGCATTTGAAAAGGTTCCAGGAGGCAGTGAGAACCAGCATTACTTTTCCCCGCTGGCACCTTTGCTGTGGCAGCAAAAGCTGGACGTTTGTCTTTTTTGCTCCGGAGGCTGCCGAAAGCGAAAATAGGTGCTTTTGAGGATGGAGTCCGCAGGAAAGCAGAGAGGGCCAAATTGTCTGGGGCATTTGAAAGGGTTCCAGGAGGCAGTGAGAACCAGCATTACTTTTCCCCGCTGGCACCTTTGCTGTGGCAGCAAAAGCTGGACGTTTGTCTTTTTTGCTCCGGAGGTTGCCGAAAGCCAAAACAGGTGCTTTTGAGGATGGAGTCCGCAGGAAAGCAGAGAGGGCCAAATTGTCTGTGGCATTTGAAAGGGTTCCAGGAGGCAGTGAGAACCAGCATTACTTTTCCCCGCTGGCACCTTTGCTGAGGCAGCAAAAGCTGGACCTTTGTCTTTTTTGCTCCGGAGGCTGCCGAAAGCGAAAACAGGTGCTTTTGAGGATGGATTCCGCAGGAAAGCAGAGAGGGCCAAATTGTCTGTGGCATTTGAAAGGGTTCAAGGAGGTAGTGAGAACCAGCATTACTTTTCCCCGCTGGCACCTTTGCTGTGGCAGCAAAAGCTGGACGTTTGTCTTTTTTGCTCCGGAGGCTGCCGAAAGCGAAAACAGGTGCTTTTGAGGATGGAGTCCGCAGGAAAGCAGAGAGGGCCAAATTGTCTGTGGCATTTGAAAGGGTTCCAGGAGGCAGTGAGAACCAGCATTACTTTTCCCCGCTGGCACCTTTGCTGTGGCAGCAAAAGCTGGACGTTTGTCTTTTTTGCTCTGGAGGGCTGCCGAAAGCGAAAACAGGTGCTTTTGAGGATGGAGTCCGCAGGAAAGCAGAGAGGGCCAAATTGTCTGTGGCATTTGAAAGGGTTCCAGGAGGCAGTGAGAACCAGCATTATTTTTCCCCGCTGGCACCTTTGCTGTGGCAGCAAAAGCTGGACGTTTGTCTTTTTTGCTCCTGAGGCTGCCGAAAGCGAAAACAGGTGCTTTTGAGGATGGAGTCCGCAGGAAAGCAGAGAGGGCCAAATTGTCTGTGGCATTTGAAGAGGTTCCAGGAGGCAGTGAGAACCAGCATTACTTTTCCCCGCTGGCACCTTTGCTGTGGCAGCAAAAGCTGGACGTTTGTCTTTTTTGCTCCGGAGGCTGCCGAAAGCGAAAACAGGTGCGTTTGAGGATGGAGTCCGCAGGAAAGCAGAGAGAGCCAAATTGTCTGGGGCATTTGAAAGGGTTCCAGGAGGCAGTGAGAACCAGCATTACTTTTCCCCGCTGGCACCTTTGCTGTGGCAGCAAAAGCTGGACGTTTGTCTTTTTTGCTCTGGAGGCTGCCGAAAGCGAAAACAGGTGCTTTTGAGGATGGAGTCCGCAGGAAAGCAGAGAGGGCCAAATTGTCTGTGGCATTTGAAAGGGTTCCAGGAGGCAGTGAGAACCAGCATTACTTTTCCCCGCTGGCACCTTTGCTGTGGCAGCAAAAGCTGGACGTTTGTCTTTTTTGCTCCGGAGGCTGCCGAAAGCGAAAACAGGTGCTTTTGAGGATGGAGTCCGCAGGAAAGCAGAGAGGGCCAAATTGTCTGTGGCATTTGAAAGGGTTCCAGGAGGCAGTGAGAACCAGCATTACTTTTCCCCGCTGGCACCTTTGCTGAGGCAGCAAAAGCTGGCCGTTTGTCTTTTTTGCTCCGGAGGCTGCCGAAAGCGAAAACAGGTGCTTTTGAGGATGGAGTCCGCAGGAAAGCAGAGAGGGCCAAATTGTCTGGGGCATTTGAAGAGGTTCCAGGAGGCAGTGAGAACCAGCATTACTTTTCCCCGCTGGCACCTTTGCTGTGGCAGCAAAAGCTGGACGTTTGTCTTTTTTGCTCCGGAGGCTGCCGAAAGCGAAAACAGGTGCTTTTGAGGATGGAGTCCGCAGGAAAGCAGAGAGGGCCAAATTGTCTGGGGCATTTGAAAGGGTTCCAGGAGGCAGTGAGAACCAGCATTACTTTTCCCCGCTGGCACCTTTGCTGTGGCAGCAAAAGCTGGACGTTTGTCTTTTTTGCTCCGGAGGCTGCCGAAAGCGAAAACAGGTGCTTTTGAGGATGGAGTCCACAGGAAAGCAGAGAGGGCCAAATTGTCTGTGGCATTTGAAAGGGTTCCAGGAGGCAGTGAGAACCAGCATTACTTTTCCCCGCTGGCACCTTTGCTGTGGCAGCAAAAGCTGGACGTTTGTCTTTTTTGCTCCGGAGGCTGCCGAAAGCGAAAATAGGTGCTTTTGAGGATGGAGTCCGCAGGAAAGCAGAGAGGGCCAAATTGTCTGTGGCATTTGAAAGAGTTCCAGGAGGCAGTGAGAACCAGCATCACTTTTCCCCGCTGGCACCTTTGCTGTGGCAGCAAAAGCTGGACGTTTGTCTTTTTACCACCGGAGGGCGCCGAAAGTGAAAAAAGGCGCTTTTGAGGATAGAGTCCACAGGAAAGCAGAGAGGGCTTAATTTTCTGGGGCATTTGAAAAGGTTCCAGGAGGCAGTGAGAACCAGCATTACTTTTCCCCGCTGGCACCTTTGCTGTGGCAGCAAAAGCTGGACGTTTGTCTTTTTTGCTCCGGAGGCTGCCGAAAGCGAAAATAGGTGCTTTTGAGGATGGAGTCCGCAGGAAAGCAGAGAGGGCCAAATTGTCTGTGGCATTTGAAAGGGTTCCAGGAGGCAGTGAGAACCAGCATTACTTTTCCCCGCTGGCACCTTTGCTGTGGCAGCAAAAGCTGGACGTTTGTCTTTTTTGCTCCGGACGCTGCCGAAAGCGAAAACAGGTGCTTTTGAGGATGGAGTCCGCAGGAAAGCAGAGAGAGCCAAATTGTCTGGGGCATTTGAAGGAGTTCCAGGAGGCAGTGAGAACCAGCATTACTTTTCCCCGCTGGCACCTTTGCTGTGGCAGCAAAAGCTGGACGTTTGTCTTTTTTGCTCCGGAGGTTGCCGAAAGCGAAAACAGGTGCTTTTGACGATGGAGTCCGCAGGAAAGCAGAGAGGGCCAAATTGTCTGTGGCATTTGAAAGAGTTCCAGGAGGCAGTGAGAACCAGCATTACTTTTCCCCGCTGGCACCTTTGCTGTGGCAGCAAAAGCTGGACGTTTGTCTTTTTACCACCGGAGGGCGCCGAAAGTGAAAAAAGGCGCTTTTGAGGATAGAGTCCGCAGGAAAGCAGAGAGGGCCAAATTGTCTGGGGCATTTGAAAGGGTTCCAGGAGGCAGTGAGAACCAGCATTACTTTTCCCCGCTGGCACCTTTGCTGTGGCAGCAAAAGCTGGACGTTTGTCTTTTTTGCTCCGGAGGTTGCCGAAAGCGAAAACAGGTGCTTTTGAGGATGGAGTCCGCAGGAAAGCAGAGAGGGCCAAATTGTCTGTGGCATTTGAAAGGGTTCCAGGAGGCAGTGAGAACCAGCATTACTTTTCCCCGCTGGCACCTTTGCTGAGGCAGCAAAAGCTGGACCTTTGTCTTTTTTGCTCCGGAGGCTGCCGAAAGCGAAAACAGGTGCTTTTGAGGATGGATTCCGCAGGAAAGCAGAGAGGGCCAAATTGTCTGGGGCATTTGAACAGGTTCCAGGAGGCAGTGAGAACCAGCATTACTTTTCCCCGCTGGCACCTTTGCTGTGGCAGCAAAAGCTGGACGTTTGTCTTTTTTGCTCCGGACGCTGCCGAAAGCGAAAACAGGTGCTTTTGAGGATGGAGTCCGCAGGAAAGCAGAGAGGGCCAAATTGTCTGGGGCATTTGAAAGGGTTCCAGGAGGCAGTGAGAACCAGCATTACTTTTCCCCGCTGGCACCTTTGCTGTGGCAGCAAAAGCTGGACGTTTGTCTTTTTTGCTCCGGAGGCTGCCGAAAGCGAAAACAGGTGCTTTGAGGATGGAGTCCGCAGGAAAGCAGAGAGGGCCAAATTGTCTGTGGCATTTGAAAGGGTTCCAGGAGGCAGTGAGAACCAGCATTACTTTTCCCCGCTGGCACCTTTGCTGTGGCAGCAAAAGCTGGACGTTTGTCTTTTTTGCTCCGGAGGCTGCCGAAAGCGAAAATAGGTGCTTTTGAGGATGGAGTCCGCAGGAAAGCAGAGAGGGCCAAATTGTCTGTGGCATTTGAAAGAGTTCCAGGAGGCAGTGAGAACCAGCATCACTTTTCCCCGCTGGCATCTTTGCTGTGGCAGCAAAAGCTGGACGTTTGTCTTTTTACCACCGGAGGGCGCCGAAAGTGAAAAAAGGCGCTTTTGAGGATAGAGTCCACAGGAAAGCAGAGAGGGCTTAATTTTCTGGGGCATTTGAAAGGGTTCCAGGAGGCAGCGAGAACCAGCATTACTTTTCCCCGCTGGCACCTTTGCTGTGGCAGCAAAAGCTGGACGTTTGTCTTTTTTGCTCCGGACGCTGCCGAAAGCGAAAACAGGTGCTTTTGAGGATGGAGTCCGCAGGAAAGCAGAGAGGGCCAAATTGTCTGTGGCATTTGAAAGGGTTCCAGGAGGCAGTGAGAACCAGCATTACTTTTCCCCGCTGGCACCTTTGCTGTGGCAGCAAAAGCTGGACGTTTGTCTTTTTTGCTCCGGAGGCTGCCGAAAGCGAAAACAGGTGCTTTTGAGGATGGAGTCCGCAGGAAAGCAGAGAGGGCCAAATTGTCTGTGGCATTTGAAAGGGTTCCAGGAGGCAGTGAGAACCAGCATTATTTTTCCCCGCTGGCACCTTTGCTGTGGCAGCAAAAGCTGGACGTTTGTCTTTTTTGCTCCGGAGGCTGCCGAAAGCGAAAACAGGTGCTTTTGAGGATGGAGTCCGCAGGAAAGCAGAGAGGGCCAAATTGTCTGTGGCATTTGAAGAGGTTCCAGGAGGCAGTGAGAACCAGCATTACTTTTCCCCGCTGGCACCTTTGCTGTGGCAGCAAAAGCTGGACGTTTGTCTTTTTTGCTCCGGAGGGCGCCGAAAGCGAAAACAGGTGCTTTTGAGGATGGAGTCCGCAGGAAAGCAGAGAGGGCCAAATTGTCAGGGGCATTTGAAGGAGTTCCAGGAGGCAGTGAGAACCAGCATTACTTTTCCCCGCTGGCACCTTTGCTGTGGCAGCAAAAGCTGGACGTTTGTCTTTTTTGCTCCGGAGGGCGCCGAAAGCGAAAACAGGTGCTTTTGAGGATGGAGTCCGCAGGAAAGCAGAGAGGGCCAAATTGTCTGTGGCATTTGAAAGGGTTCCAGGAGGCAGTGAGAACCAGCATTACTTTTCCCCGCTGGCACCTTTGCTGTGGCAGCAAAAGCTGGACGTTTGTCTTTTTTGCTCCGGAGGCTGCCGAAAGCGAAAACAGGTGCTTTTGAGGATGGAGTCCGCAGGAAAGCAGAGAGGGCCAAATTGTCTGTGGCATTTGAAAGGGTTCCAGGAGGCAGTGAGAACCAGCATTACTTTTCCCCGCTGGCACCTTTGCTGAGGCAGCAAAAGCTGGCCGTTTGTCTTTTTTGCTCCGGAGGCTGCCGAAAGCGAAAACAGGTGCTTTTGAGGATGGAGTCCGCAGGAAAGCAGAGAGGGCCAAATTGTCTGGGGCATTTGAAGAGGTTCCAGGAGGCAGTGAGAACCAGCATTACTTTTCCCCGCTGGCACCTTTGCTGTGGCAGCAAAAGCTGGACGTTTGTCTTTTTTGCTCCGGACGCTGCCGAAAGCGAAAACAGGTGCTTTTGAGGATGGAGTCCGCAGGAAAGCAGAGAGGGCCAAATTGTCTGGGGCATTTGAAAGGGTTCCAGGAGGCAGTGAGAACCAGCATTACTTTTCCCCGCTGGCACCTTTGCTGTGGCAGCAAAAGCTGGACGTTTGTCTTTTTTGCTCCGGAGGCTGCCGAAAGCGAAAACAGGTGCTTTTGAGGATGGAGTCCACAGGAAAGCAGAGAGGGCCAAATTGTCTGTGGCATTTGAAAGGGTTCCAGGAGGCAGTGAGAACCAGCATTACCTTTCCCCGCTGGCACCTTTGCTGTGGCAGCAAAAGCTGGACGTTTGTCTTTTTTGCTCCGGAGGCTGCCGAAAGCGAAAATAGGTGCTTTTGAGGATGGAGTCCGCAGGAAAGCAGAGAGGGCCAAATTGTCTGTGGCATTTGAAAGAGTTCCAGGAGGCAGTGAGAACCAGCATCACTTTTCCCCGCTGGCACCTTTGCTGTGGCAGCAAAAGCTGGACGTTTGTCTTTTTACCACCGGAGGGCGCCGAAAGTGAAAAAAGGCGCTTTTGAGGATAGAGTCCGCAGGAAAGCAGAGAGGGCCAAATTGTCTGTGGCATTTGAAAGGGTTCCAGGAGGCAGTGAGAACCAGCATTACTTTTCCCCGCTGGCACCTTTGCTGTGGCAGCAAAAGCTGGACGTTTGTCTTTTTTGCTCCGGAGGCTGCCGAAAGCGAAAATAGGTGCTTTTGAGGATGGAGTCCGCAGGAAAGCAGAGAGGGCCAAATTGTCTGTGGCATTTGAAAGGGTTCCAGGAGGCAGTGAGAACCAGCATTACTTTTCCCCGCTGGCACCTTTGCTGAGGCAGCAAAAGCTGGCCGTTTGTCTTTTTTGCTCCGGAGGCTGCCGAAAGCGAAAACAGGTGCTTTTGAGGATGGAGTCCGCAGGAAAGCAGAGAGGGCCAAATTGTCTGGGGCATTTGAACAGGTTCCAGGAGGCAGTGAGAACCAGCATTACTTTTCCCCGCTGGCACCTTTGCTGTGGCAGCAAAAGCTGGACGTTTGTCTTTTTTGCTCCGGAGGCTGCCGAAAGCGAAAACAGGTGCTTTTGAGGATGGAGTCCGCAGGAAAGCAGAGAGGGCCAAATTGTCTGGGGCATTTGAAAGGGTTCCAGGAGGCAGTGAGAACCAGCATTACTTTTCCCCGCTGGCACCTTTGCTGTGGCAGCAAAAGCTGGACGTTTGTCTTTTTTGCTCCGGAGGCTGCCGAAAGCGAAAACAGGTGCTTTTGAGGATGGAGTCCACAGGAAAGCAGAGAGGGCCAAATTGTCTGTGGCATTTGAAAGGGTTCCAGGAGGCAGTGAGAACCAGCATTACTTTTCCCCGCTGGCACCTTTGCTGTGGCAGCAAAAGCTGGACGTTTGTCTTTTTTGCTCCGGAGGCTGCCGAAAGCGAAAATAGGTGCTTTTGAGGATGGAGTCCGCAGGAAAGCAGAGAGGGCCAAATTGTCTGTGGCATTTGAAAGAGTTCCAGGAGGCAGTGAGAACCAGCATCACTTTTCCCCGCTGGCACCTTTGCTGTGGCAGCAAAAGCTGGACGTTTGTCTTTTTACCACCGGAGGGCGCCGAAAGTGAAAAAAGGCGCTTTTGAGGATGGAGTCCGCAAGAAAGCAGAGAGGGCCAAATTGTCTGTGGCATTTGAAAGGGTTCCAGGAGGCAGTGAGAACCAGCATTACTTTTCCCCACTGGCACCTTTGCTGTGGCAGCAAAAGCTGGACGTTTGTCTTTTTTGCTCCGGAGGCTGCCGAAAGCGAAAACAGGTGCTTTTGAGGATGGAGTCCGCAGGAAAGCAGAGAGGGCCAAATTGTCTGGGGCATTTGAAAGGGTTCCAGGAGACAGTGAGAACCAGCATTACTTTTCCCCGCTGGCACCTTTGCTGTGGCAGCAAAAGCTGGACGTTTGTCTTTTTTGCTCCGGAGGCTGCCGAAAGCGAAAATAGGTGCTTTTGAGGATGGAGTCCGCAGGAAAGCAGAGAGGGCCAAATTGTCTGGGGCATTTGAAAGGGTTCCAGGAGGCAGTGAGAACCAGCATTACTTTTCCCCGCTGGCACCTTTGTTGTGGCAGCAAAAGCTGGACGTTTGTCTTTTTTGCTCCGGAGGGCGCCGAAAGCAAAAATAGGTGCTTTTGAGGATGGAGTCCGCAGGAAAGCAGAGAGGGCCAAATTGTCTGTGGCATTTGAAAGGGTTCCAGGAGGCAGTGAGAACCAGCATTACTTTTCCCCGCTGGCACCTTTGCTGTGGCAGCAAAAGCTGGACGTTTGTCTTTTTTGCTCCGGAGGGCGCCGAAAGCGAAAACAGGTGCTTTTGAGGATGGAGTCCGCAGGAAAGCAGAGAGGGCCAAATTGTCTGTGGCATTTGAAAGAGTTCCAGGAGGCAGTGAGAACCAGCATTACTTTTCCCCGCTGGCACCTTTGCTGTGGCAGCAAAAGCTGGACGTTTGTCTTTTTTGCTCCGGAGGGCGCCGAAAGCAAAAACAGGTGCTTTTGAGGATGGAGTCCGCAGGAAAGCAGAGAGGGCCAAATTGTCTGTGGCATTTGAAAGGGTTCCAGGAGGCAGTGAGAACCAGCATTACTTTTCCCCGCTGGCACCTTTGCTGTGGCAGCAAAAGCTGGACGTTTGTCTTTTTTGCTCCGGAGGCTGCCGAAAGCGAAAACAGGTGCTTTTGAGGATGGAGTCCGCAGGAAAGCAGAGAGGGCCAAATTGTCTGTGGCATTTGAAAGGGTTCCAGGAGGCAGTGAGAACCAGCATTACTTTTCCCCGCTGGCACCTTTGCTGAGGCAGCAAAAGCTGGCCGTTTGTCTTTTTTGCTCCGGAGGCTGCCGAAAGCGAAAACAGGTGCTTTTGAGGATGGAGTCCGCAGGAAAGCAGAGAGGGCCAAATTGTCTGGGGCATTTGAAGAGGTTCCAGGAGGCAGTGAGAACCAGCATTACTTTTCCCCGCTGGCACCTTTGCTGTGGCAGCAAAAGCTGGACGTTTGTCTTTTTTGCTCCGGACGCTGCCGAAAGCGAAAACAGGTGCTTTTGAGGATGGAGTCCGCAGGAAAGCAGAGAGGGCCAAATTGTCTGGGGCATTTGAAAGGGTTCCAGGAGGCAGTGAGAACCAGCATTACTTTTCCCCGCTGGCACCTTTGCTGTGGCAGCAAAAGCTGGACGTTTGTCTTTTTTGCTCCGGAGGCTGCCGAAAGCGAAAATAGGTGCTTTTGAGGATGGAGTCCGCAGGAAAGCAGAGAGGGCCAAATTGTCTGTGGCATTTGAAAGAGTTCCAGGAGGCAGTGAGAACCAGCATTACCTTTCCCCGCTGGCACCTTTGCTGTGGCAGCAAAAGCTGGACGTTTGTCTTTTTACCACCGGAGGGCGCCGAAAGAGAAAAAAGGCGCTTTTGAGGATAGAGTCCGCAGGAAAGCAGAGAGGGCCAAATTGTCAGGGGCATTTGAAAGGGTTCCAGGAGGCAGTGAGAACCAGCATTACTTTTCCCCACTGGCACCTTTGCTGTGGCAGCAAAAGCTGGACGTTTGTTTTTTTTGCTCCGGAGGCTGCCGAAAGCGAAAACAGGTGCTTTTGAGGATGGAGTCCGCAGGAAAGCAGAGAGGGCCAAATTGTCTGGGGCATTTGAAAGGGTTCCAGGAGGCAGTGAGAACCAGCATTACTTTTCCCCGCTGGCACCTTTGCTGTGGCAGCAAAAGCTGGACGTTTGTCTTTTTTGCTCCGGAGGCTGCCGAAAGCGAAAACAGGTGCTTTTGAGGATGGAGTCCGCAGGAAAGCAGAGAGGGCCAAATTGTCTGTGGCATTTGAAAGGGTTCCAGGAGGCAGTGAGAACCAGCATTACTTTTCCCCGCTGGCACCTTTGCTGTGGCAGCAAAAGCTGGACGTTTGTCTTTTTTGCTCCGGACGCTGCCGAAAGCGAAAACAGGTGCTTTTGAGGATGGAGTCCGCAGGAAAGCAGAGAGGGCCAAATTGTCTGGGGCATTTGAAAGGGTTCCAGGAGGCAGTGAGAACCAGCATTACTTTTCCCCGCTGGCACCTTTGCTGTGGCAGCAAAAGCTGGACGTTTGTCTTTTTTGCTCCGGAGGCTGCCGAAAGCGAAAACAGGTGCTTTTGAGGATGGAGTCCACAGGAAAGCAGAGAGGGCCAAATTGTCTGTGGCATTTGAAAGGGTTCCAGGAGGCAGTGAGAACCAGCATTACTTTTCCCCGCTGGCACCTTTGCTGTGGCAGCAAAAGCTGGACGTTTGTCTTTTTTGCTCCGGAGGCTGCCGAAAGCGAAAATAGGTGCTTTTGAGGATGGAGTCCGCAGGAAAGCAGAGAGGGCCAAATTGTCTGTGGCATTTGAAAGAGTTCCAGGAGGCAGTGAGAACCAGCATCACTTTTCCCCGCTGGCACCTTTGCTGTGGCAGCAAAAGCTGGACGTTTGTCTTTTTACCACCGGAGGGCGCCGAAAGTGAAAAAAGGCGCTTTTGAGGATGGAGTCCGCAGGAAAGCAGAGAGGGCCAAATTGTCTGTGGCATTTGAAAGGGTTCCAGGAGGCAGTGAGAACCAGCATTACTTTTCCCCACTGGCACCTTTGCTGTGGCAGCAAAAGCTGGACGTTTGTCTTTTTTGCTCCGGAGGCTGCCGAAAGCGAAAACAGGTGCTTTTGAGGATGGAGTCCGCAGGAAAGCAGAGAGGGCCAAATTGTCTGGGGCATTTGAAAGGGTTCCAGGAGACAGTGAGAACCAGCATTACTTTTCCCCGCTGGCACCTTTGCTGTGGCAGCAAAAGCTGGACGTTTGTCTTTTTTGCTCCGGAGGCTGCCGAAAGCGAAAATAGGTGCTTTTGAGGATGGAGTCCGCAGGAAAGCAGAGAGGGCCAAATTGTCTGGGGCATTTGAAAGGGTTCCAGGAGGCAGTGAGAACCAGCATTACTTTTCCCCGCTGGCACCTTTGTTGTGGCAGCAAAAGCTGGACGTTTGTCTTTTTTGCTCCGGAGGGCGCCGAAAGCAAAAATAGGTGATTTTGAGGATGGAGTCCGCAGGAAAGCAGAGAGGGCCAAATTGTCTGTGGCATTTGAAAGAGTTCCAGGAGGCAGTGAGAACCAGCATTACTTTTCCCCGCTGGCACCTTTGCTGTGGCAGCAAAAGCTGGACGTTTGTCTTTTTTGGTCCGGAGGTTGCCGAAAGCGAAAACAGGTGCTTTTGAGGATGGAGTCCGCAGGAAAGCAGAGAGGGCCAAATTGTCTGGGACATTTGAACGGGTTCCAGGAGGCAGTGAGAACCAGCATTACTTTTCCCCGCTGGCACCTTTGCTGTGGCAGCAAAAGCTGGACGTTTGTCTTTTTTGCTCCGGAGGCTGCCGAAAGCGAAAACAGGTGCTTTTGAGGATGGAGTCCACAGGAAAGCAGAAAGGGCCAAATTGTCAGGGGCATTTGAAAGGGTTCCAGGAGGCAGTGAGAACCAGCATTACTTTTCCCCGCTGGCACCTTTGCTGTGGCAGCAAAAGCTGGACGTTTGTCTTTTTTGCTCCGGAGGCTGCCGAAAGCGAAAACAGGTGCTTTTGAGGATGGAGTCCGCAGGAAAGCAGAGAGGGCCAAATTGTCTGGGGCATTTGAAAGGGTTCCAGGAGGCAGTGAGAACCAGCATTACTTTTCCCCGCTGGCACCTTTGCTGTGGCAGCAAAAGCTGGACGTTTGTCTTTTTTGCTCCGGAGGCTGCCGAAAGCGAAAATAGGTGCTTTTGAGGATGGAGTCCGCAGGAAAGCAGAGAGGGCCAAATTGTCTGTGGCATTTGAAAGGGTTCCAGGAGGCAGTGAGAACCAGCATTACTTTTCCCCGCTGGCACCTTTGCTGTGGCAGCAAAAGCTGGACGTTTGTCTTTTTTGCTCCGGAGGCTGCCGAAAGCGAAAACAGGTGCTTTTGAGGATGGAGTCCGCAGGAAAGCAGAGAGGGCCAAATTGTCTGTGGCATTTGAAGAGGTTCCAGGAGGCAGTGAGAACCAGCATTACTTTTCCCCGCTGGCACGTTTGCTGTGGCAGCAAAAGCTGGACGTTTGTCTTTTTTGCTCCGGAGGCTGCCGAAAGCGAAAACAGGTGCTTTTGAGGATGGAGTCCGCAGGAAAGCAGAGAGAGCCAAATTGTCTGGGGCATTTGAAAGGGTTCCAGGAGGCAGTGAGAACCAGCATTACTTTTCCCCGCTGGCACCTTTGCTGTGGCAGCAAAAGCTGGACGTTTGTCTTTTTTGCTCTGGAGGCTGCCGAAAGCGAAAACAGGTGCTTTTGAGGATGGAGTCCGCAGGAAAGCAGAGAGGGCCAAATTGTCAGGGGCATTTGAAAGGGTTCCAGGAGGCAGTGAGAACCAGCATTATTTTTCCCCGCTGGCACCTTTGCTGTGGCAGCAAAAGCTGGACGTTTGTCTTTTTTGCTCCGGAGGCTGCCGAAAGCGAAAACAGGTGCTTTTGAGGATGGAGTCCGCAGGAAAGCAGAGAGGGCCAAATTATCTGTGGCATTTGAAGAGGTTCCAGGAGGCAGTGAGAACCAGCATTACTTTTCCCCGCTGGCACCTTTGCTGTGGCAGCAAAAGCTGGACGTTTGTCTTTTTTGCTCCGGAGGCTGCCGAAAGCGAAAACAGGTGCTTTTGAGGATGGAGTCCGCAGGAAAGCAGAGAGGGCCAAATTGTCTGTGGCATTTGAAAGAGTTCCAGGAGGCAGTGAGAACCAGCATTACTTTTCCCCGCTGGCACCTTTGCTGTGGCAGCAAAAGCTGGACGTTTGTCTTTTTACCACCGGAGGGCGCCGAAAGTGAAAAAAGGCGCTTTTGAGGATAGAGTCCGCAGGAAAGCAGAGAGGGCCAAATTGTCTGGGGCATTTGAAAGGGTTCCAGGAGGCAGTGAGAACCAGCATTACTTTTCCCCGCTGGCACCTTTGCTGTGGCAGCAAAAGTTGGACGTTTGTCTTTTTTGCTCCGGACGCTGCCGAAAGCGAAAACAGGTGCTTTTGAGGATGGAGTCCGCAGGAAAGCAGAGAGGGCCAAATTGTCTGTGGCATTTGAAAGGGTTCCAGGAGGCAGTGAGAACCAGCATTACTTTTCCCCGCTGGCACCTTTGCTGTGGCAGCAAAAGCTGGACGTTTGTCTTTTTTGCTCCGGAGGCTGCCGAAAGCGAAAATAGGTGCTTTTGAGGATGGAGTCCGCAGGAAAGCAGAGAGGGCCAAATTGTCTGGGGCATTTGAAGAGGTTCCAGGAGGCAGTGAGAACCAGCATTACTTTTCCCCGCTGGCACCTTTGCTGTGGCAGCAAAAGCTGGACGTTTGTCTTTTTTGCTCCGGAGGGCGCCGAAAGCGAAAACAGGTGCTTTTGAGGATGGAGTCCGCAGGAAAGCAGAGAGGGCCAAATTGTCTGTGGCATTTGAAAGGGTTCCAGGAGGCAGTGAGAACCAGCATTACTTTTCCCCGCTGGCACCTTTGCTGTGGCAGCAAAAGCTGGACGTTTGTCTTTTTTGCTCCGGAGGCTGCCGAAAGCGAAAACAGGTGCTTTTGAGGATGGAGTCCGCAGGAAAGCAGAGAGGGCCAAATTGTCTGTGGCATTTGAAAGGGTTCCAGGAGGCAGTGAGAACCAGCATTACTTTTCCCCGCTGGCACCTTTGCTGTGGCAGCAAAAGCTGGCCGTTTGTCTTTTTTGCTCCGGAGGCTGCCGAAAGCGAAAACAGGTGCTTTTGAGGATGGAGTCCGCAGGAAAGCAGAGAGGGCCAAATTGTCTGGGGCATTTGAAGAGGTTCCAGGAGGCAGTGAGAACCAGCATTACTTTTCCCCGCTGGCACCTTTGCTGTGGCAGCAAAAGCTGGACGTTTGTCTTTTTTGCTCCGGAGGCTGCCGAAAGCGAAAACAGGTGCTTTTGAGGATGGAGTCCGCAGGAAAGCAGAGAGGGCCAAATTGTCTGGGGCATTTGAAAGGGTTCCAGGAGGCAGTGAGAACCAGCATTACTTTTCCCCGCTGGCACCTTTGCTGTGGCAGCAAAAGCTGGACGTTTGTCTTTTTTGCTCCGGAGGCTGCCGAAAGCGAAAACAGGTGCTTTTGAGGATGGAGTCCACAGGAAAGCAGAGAGGGCCAAATTGTCTGTGGCATTTGAAAGGGTTCCAGGAGGCAGTGAGAACCAGCATTACTTTTCCCCGCTGGCACCTTTGCTGTGGCAGCAAAAGCTGGACGTTTGTCTTTTTTGCTCCGGAGGCTGCCGAAAGCGAAAATAGGTGCTTTTGAGGATGGAGTCCGCAGGAAAGCAGAGAGGGCCAAATTGTCTGTGGCATTTGAAAGAGTTCCAGGAGGCAGTGAGAACCAGCATCACTTTTCCCCGCTGGCACCTTTGCTGTGGCAGCAAAAGCTGGACGTTTGTCTTTTTACCACCGGAGGGCGCCGAAAGTGAAAAAAGGCGCTTTTGAGGATAGAGTCCGCAGGAAAGCAGAGAGGGCCAAATTGTCTGTGGCATTTGAAAGGGTTCCAGGAGGCAGTGAGAACCAGCATTACTTTTCCCCGCTGGCACCTTTGCTGTGGCAGCAAAAGCTGGACGTTTGTCTTTTTTGCTCCGGAGGCTGCCGAAAGCGAAAACAGGTGCTTTTGAGGATGGAGTCCGCAGGAAAGCAGAGAGGGCCAAATTGTCTGTGGCATTTGAAGAGGTTCCAGGAGGCAGTGAGAACCAGCATTACTTTTCCCCGCTGGCACCTTTGCTGTGGCAGCAAAAGCTGGACGTTTGTCTTTTTTGCTCCGGACGCTGCCGAAAGCGAAAACAGGTGCTTTTGAGGATGGAGTCCGCAGGAAAGCAGAGAGGGCCAAATTGTCTGTGGCATTTGAAAGGGTTCCAGGAGGCAGTGAGAACCAGCATTACTTTTCCCCGCTGGCACCTTTGCTGTGGCAGCAAAAGCTGGACGTTTGTCTTTTTTGCTCCGGAGGCTGCCGAAAGCGAAAACAGGTGCTTTTGAGGATGGAGTCCACAGGAAAGCAGAGAGGGCCAAATTGTCTGTGGCATTTGAAAGGGTTCCAGGAGGCAGTGAGAACCAGCATTACTTTTCCCCGCTGGCACCTTTGCTGTGGCAGCAAAAGCTGGACGTTTGTCTTTTTTGCTCCGGAGGCTGCCGAAAGCGAAAATAGGTGCTTTTGAGGATGGAGTCCGCAGGAAAGCAGAGAGGGCCAAATTGTCTGTGGCATTTGAAAGAGTTCCAGGAGGCAGTGAGAACCAGCATCACTTTTCCCCGCTGGCATCTTTGCTGTGGCAGCAAAAGCTGGACGTTTGTCTTTTTACCACCGGAGGGCGCCGAAAGTGAAAAAAGGCGCTTTTGAGGATAGAGTCCACAGGAAAGCAGAGAGGGCTTAATTTTCTGTGGCATTTGAAAGGGTTCCAGGAGGCAGTGAGAACCAGCATTACTTTTCCCCGCTGGCACCTTTGCTGTGGCAGCAAAAGCTGGACGTTTGTCTTTTTTGCTCCGGAGGCTGCCGAAAGCGAAAACAGGTGCTTTTGAGGATGGAGTCCGCAGGAAAGCAGAGAGGGCCAAATTGTCTGTGGCATTTGAAAGGGTTCCAGGAGGCAGTGAGAACCAGCATTACTTTTCCCCGCTGGCACCTTTGCTGTGGCAGCAAAAGCTGGACGTTTGTCTTTTTTGCTCCGGAGGCTGCCGAAAGCGAAAACAGGTGCTTTTGAGGATGGAGTCCGCAGGAAAGCAGAGAGGGCCAAATTGTCTGTGGCATTTGAAAGGGTTCCAGGAGGCAGTGAGAACCAGCATTACTTTTCCCCGCTGGCACCTTTGCTGTGGCAGCAAAAGCTGGACGTTTGTCTTTTTTGCTCCGGAGGCTGCCGAAAGCGAAAATAGGTGCTTTTGAGGATGGAGTCCGCAGGAAAGCAGAGAGGGCCAAATTGTCTGGGGCATTTGAACAGGTTCCAGGAGGCAGTGAGAACCAGCATTACTTTTCCCCGCTGGCACCTTTGCTGTGGCAGCAAAAGCTGGACGTTTGTCTTTTTTGCTCCGGAGGGCGCCGAAAGCGAAAACAGGTGCTTTTGAGGATGGAGTCCGCAGGAAAGCAGAGAGGGCCAAATTGTCAGGGGCATTTGAAGGAGTTCCAGGAGGCAGTGAGAACCAGCATTACTTTTCCCCGCTGGCACCTTTGCTGTGGCAGCAAAAGCTGGACGTTTGTCTTTTTTGCTCCGGAGGGCGCCGAAAGCGAAAACAGGTGCTTTTGAGGATGGAGTCCGCAGGAAAGCAGAGAGGGCCAAATTGTCTGTGGCATTTGAAAGGGTTCCAGGAGGCAGTGAGAACCAGCATTACTTTTCCCCGCTGGCACCTTTGCTGTGGCAGCAAAAGCTGGACGTTTGTCTTTTTTGCTCCGGAGGCTGCCGAAAGCGAAAACAGGTGCTTTTGAGGATGGAGTCCGCAGGAAAGCAGAGAGGGCCAAATTGTCTGTGGCATTTGAAAGGGTTCCAGGAGGCAGTGAGAACCAGCATTACTTTTCCCCGCTGGCACCTTTGCTGAGGCAGCAAAAGCTGGCCGTTTGTCTTTTTTGCTCCGGAGGCTGCCGAAAGCGAAAACAGGTGCTTTTGAGGATGGAGTCCGCAGGAAAGCAGAGAGGGCCAAATTGTCTGGGGCATTTGAAGAGGTTCCAGGAGGCAGTGAGAACCAGCATTACTTTTCCCCGCTGGCACCTTTGCTGTGGCAGCAAAAGCTGGACGTTTGTCTTTTTTGCTCCGGAGGCTGCCGAAAGCGAAAACAGGTGCTTTTGAGGATGGAGTCCGCAGCAAAGCAGAGAGGGCCAAATTGTCTGGGGCATTTGAAAGGGTTCCAGGAGGCAGTGAGAACCAGCATTACTTTTCCCCGCTGGCACCTTTGCTGTGGCAGCAAAAGCTGGACGTTTGTCTTTTTACCACCGGAGGGCGCCGAAAGTGAAAAAAGGCGCTTTTGAGGATAGAGTCCACAGGAAAGCAGAGAGGGCTTAATTTTCTGGGGCATTTGAAAGGGTTCCAGGAGGCAGTGAGAACCAGCATTACTTTTCCCCGCTGGCACCTTTGCTGTGGCAGCAAAAGCTGGACGTTTGTCTTTTTTGCTCCGGAGGCTGCCGAAAGCGAAAATAGGTGCTTTTGAGGATGGAGTCCGCAGGAAAGCAGAGAGGGCCAAATTGTCTGTGGCATTTGAAAGGGTTCCAGGAGGCAGTGAGAACCAGCATTACTTTTCCCCGCTGGCACCTTTGCTGTGGCAGCAAAAGCTGGACGTTTGTCTTTTTTGCTCCGGAGGCTGCCGAAAGCGAAAACAGGTGCTTTTGAGGATGGAGTCCGCAGGAAAGCAGAGAGAGCCAAATTGTCTGGGGCATTTGAAGGAGTTCCAGGAGGCAGTGAGAACCAGCATTACTTTTCCCCGCTGGCACCTTTGCTGTGGCAGCAAAAGCTGGACGTTTGTCTTTTTACCACCGGAGGGCGCCGAAAGTGAAAAAAGGCGCTTTTGAGGATAGAGTCCGCAGGAAAGCAGAGAGGGCCAAATTGTCTGGGGCATTTGAAAGGGTTCCAGGAGGCAGTGAGAACCAGCATTACTTTTCCCCGCTGGCACCTTTGCTGTGGCAGCAAAAGCTGGACGTTTGTCTTTTTTGCTCCGGAGGTTGCCGAAAGCGAAAACAGGTGCTTTTGAGGATGGAGTCCGCAGGAAAGCAGAGAGGGCCAAATTGTCTGTGGCATTTGAAAGGGTTCCAGGAGGCAGTGAGAACCAGCATTACTTTTCCCCGCTGGCACCTTTGCTGAGGCAGCAAAAGCTGGACCTTTGTCTTTTTTGCTCCGGAGGCTGCCGAAAGCGAAAACAGGTGCTTTTGAGGATGGATTCCGCAGGAAAGCAGAGAGGGCCAAATTGTCTGGGGCATTTGAACAGGTTCCAGGAGGCAGTGAGAACCAGCATTACTTTTCCCCGCTGGCACCTTTGCTGTGGCAGCAAAAGCTGGACGTTTGTCTTTTTTGCTCCGGACGCTGCCGAAAGCGAAAACAGGTGCTTTTGAGGATGGAGTCCGCAGGAAAGCAGAGAGGGCCAAATTGTCTGTGGCATTTGAAAGGGTTCCAGGAGGCAGTGAGAACCAGCATTACTTTTCCCCGCTGGCACCTTTGCTGTGGCAGCAAAAGCTGGACGTTTGTCTTTTTTGCTCCGGAGGCTGCCGAAAGCGAAAACAGGTGCTTTTGAGGATGGAGTCCGCAGGAAAGCAGAGAGGGCCAAATTGTCTGGGGCATTTGAAAGGGTTCCAGGAGGCAGTGAGAACCAGCATTACTTTTCCCCGCTGGCACCTTTGCTGTGGCAGCAAAAGCTGGACGTTTGTCTTTTTTGCTCCGGAGGCTGCCGAAAGCGAAAATAGGTGCTTTTGAGGATGGAGTCCGCAGGAAAGCAGAGAGGGCCAAATTGTCTGTGGCATTTGAAAGAGTTCCAGGAGGCAGTGAGAACCAGCATCACTTTTCCCCGCTGGCACCTTTGCTGTGGCAGCAAAAGCTGGACGTTTGTCTTTTTACCACCGGAGGGCGCCGAAAGTGAAAAAAGGCGCTTTTGAGGATAGAGTCCACAGGAAAGCAGAGAGGGCTTAATTTTCTGGGGCATTTGAAAGGGTTCCAGGAGGCAGTGAGAACCAGCATTACTTTTCCCCGCTGGCACCTTTGCTGTGGCAGCAAAAGCTGGACGTTTGTCTTTTTTGCTCCGGAGGCTGCCGAAAGCGAAAACAGGTGCTTTTGAGGATGGAGTCCGCAGGAAAGCAGAGAGGGCCAAATTGTCTGTGGCATTTGAAAGGGTTCCAGGAGGCAGTGAGAACCAGCATTACTTTTCCCCGCTGGCACCTTTGCTGTGGCAGCAAAAGCTGGACGTTTGTCTTTTTTGCTCCGGACGCTGCCGAAAGCGAAAACAGGTGCTTTTGAGGATGGAGTCCGCAGGAAAGCAGAGAGGGCCAAATTGTCTGTGGCATTTGAAAGGGTTCCAGGAGGCAGTGAGAACCAGCATTACTTTTCCCCGCTGGCACCTTTGCTGTGGCAGCAAAAGCTGGACGTTTGTCTTTTTTGCTCCGGAGGCTGCCGAAAGCGAAAATAGGTGCTTTTGAGGATGGAGTCCGCAGGAAAGCAGAGAGGGCCAAATTGTCTGCGGCATTTGAAGAGGTTCCAGGAGGCAGTGAGAACCAGCATTACTTTTCCCCGCTGGCACCTTTGCTGTGGCAGCAAAAGCTGGACGTTTGTCTTTTTTGCTCCGGAGGGCGCCGAAAGCGAAAACAGGTGCTTTTGAGGATGGAGTCCGCAGGAAAGCAGAGAGGGCCAAATTGTCAGGGGCATTTGAAGGAGTTCCAGGAGGCAGTGAGAACCAGCATTACTTTTCCCCGCTGGCACCTTTGCTGTGGCAGCAAAAGCTGGACGTTTGTCTTTTTTGCTCCGGAGGGCGCCGAAAGCGAAAACAGGTGCTTTTGAGGATGGAGTCCGCAGGAAAGCAGAGAGGGCCAAATTGTCTGTGGCATTTGAAAGGGTTCCAGGAGGCAGTGAGAACCAGCATTACTTTTCCCCGCTGGCACCTTTGCTGTGGCAGCAAAAGCTGGACGTTTGTCTTTTTTGCTCCGGAGGCTGCCGAAAGCGAAAACAGGTGCTTTTGAGGATGGAGTCCGCAGGAAAGCAGAGAGGGCCAAATTGTCTGTGGCATTTGAAAGGGTTCCAGGAGGCAGTGAGAACCAGCATTACTTTTCCCCGCTGGCACCTTTGCTGAGGCAGCAAAAGCTGGCCGTTTGTCTTTTTTGCTCCGGAGGCTGCCGAAAGCGAAAACAGGTGCTTTTGAGGATGGAGTCCGCAGGAAAGCAGAGAGGGCCAAATTGTCTGGGGCATTTGAAGAGGTTCCAGGAGGCAGTGAGAACCAGCATTACTTTTCCCCGCTGGCACCTTTGCTGTGGCAGCAAAAGCTGGACGTTTGTCTTTTTTGCTCCGGAGGCTGCCGAACGCGAAAACAGGTGCTTTTGAGGATGGAGTCCGCAGGAAAGCAGAGAGGGCCAAATTGTCTGGGGCATTTGAAAGGGTTCCAGGAGGCAGTGAGAACCAGCATTACTTTTCCCCGCTGGCACCTTTGCTGTGGCAGCAAAAGCTGGACGTTTGTCTTTTTTGCTCCGGAGGCTGCCGAAAGCGAAAACAGGTGCTTTTGAGGATGGAGTCCACAGGAAAGCAGAGAGGGCCAAATTGTCTGTGGCATTTGAAAGGGTTCCAGGAGGCAGTGAGAACCAGCATTACTTTTCCCCGCTGGCACCTTTGCTGTGGCAGCAAAAGCTGGACGTTTGTCTTTTTTGCTCCGGAGGCTGCCGAAAGCGAAAATAGGTGCTTTTGAGGATGGAGTCCGCAGGAAAGCAGAGAGGGCCAAATTGTCTGTGGCATTTGAAGAGGTTCCAGGAGGCACTGAGAACCAGCATTACTTTTCCCCGCTGGCACCTTTGCTGTGGCAGCAAAAGCTGGACGTTTGTCTTTTTTGCTCCGGAGGGCGCCGAAAGCGAAAACAGGTGCTTTTGAGGATGGAGTCCGCAGGAAAGCAGAGAGGGCCAAATTGTCAGGGGCATTTGAAGGAGTTCCAGGAGGCAGTGAGAACCAGCATTACTTTTCCCCGCTGGCACCTTTGCTGTGGCAGCAAAAGCTGGACGTTTGTCTTTTTTGCTCCGGAGGGCGCCGAAAGTGAAAAAAGGCGCTTTTGAGGATAGAGTCCACAGGAAAGCAGAGAGGGCTTAATTTTCTGGGGCATTTGAAAGGGTTCCAGGAGGCAGTGAGAACCAGCATTACTTTTCCCCGCTGGCACCTTTGCTGTGGCAGCAAAAGCTGGACGTTTGTCTTTTTTGCTCCGGAGGCTGCCGAAAGCGAAAACAGGTGCTTTTGAGGATGGAGTCCGCAGGAAAGCAGAGAGGGCCAAATTGTCTGTGGCATTTGAAAGGGTTCCAGGAGGCAGTGAGAACCAGCATTACTTTTCCCCGCTGGCACCTTTGCTGTGGCAGCAAAAGCTGGACGTTTGTCTTTTTTGCTCCGGACGCTGCCGAAAGCGAAAACAGGTGCTTTTGAGGATGGAGTCCGCAGGAAAGCAGAGAGGGCCAAATTGTCTGTGGCATTTGAAAGGGTTCCAGGAGGCAGTGAGAACCAGCATTACTTTTCCCCGCTGGCACCTTTGCTGTGGCAGCAAAAGCTGGACGTTTGTCTTTTTTGCTCCGGAGGCTGCCGAAAGCGAAAATAGGTGCTTTTGAGGATGGAGTCCGCAGGAAAGCAGAGAGGGCCAAATTGTCTGCGGCATTTGAAGAGGTTCCAGGAGGCAGTGAGAACCAGCATTACTTTTCCCCGCTGGCACCTTTGCTGTGGCAGCAAAAGCTGGACGTTTGTCTTTTTTGCTCCAGAGGGCGCCGAAAGCGAAAACAGGTGCTTTTGAGGATGGAGTCCGCAGGAAAGCAGAGAGGGCCAAATTGTCAGGGGCATTTGAAGGAGTTCCAGGAGGCAGTGAGAACCAGCATTACTTTTCCCCGCTGGCACCTTTGCTGTGGCAGCAAAAGCTGGACGTTTGTCTTTTTTGCTCCGGAGGGCGCCGAAAGCGAAAACAGGTGCTTTTGAGGATGGAGTCCGCAGGAAAGCAGAGAGGGCCAAATTGTCTGTGGCATTTGAAAGGGTTCCAGGAGGCAGTGAGAACCAGCATTACTTTTCCCCGCTGGCACCTTTGCTGTGGCAGCAAAAGCTGGACGTTTGTCTTTTTTGCTCCGGAGGCTGCCGAAAGCGAAAACAGGTGCTTTTGAGGATGGAGTCCGCAGGAAAGCAGAGAGGGCCAAATTGTCTGTGGCATTTGAAAGGGTTCCAGGAGGCAGTGAGAACCAGCATTACTTTTCCCCGCTGGCACCTTTGCTGAGGCAGCAAAAGCTGGCCGTTTGTCTTTTTTGCTCCGGAGGCTGCCGAAAGCGAAAACAGGTGCTTTTGAGGATGGAGTCCGCAGGAAAGCAGAGAGGGCCAAATTGTCTGGGGCATTTGAAGAGGTTCCAGGAGGCAGTGAGAACCAGCATTACTTTTCCCCGCTGGCACCTTTGCTGTGGCAGCAAAAGCTGGACGTTTGTCTTTTTTGCTCCGGAGGCTGCCGAACGCGAAAACAGGTGCTTTTGAGGATGGAGTCCGCAGGAAAGCAGAGAGGGCCAAATTGTCTGGGGCATTTGAAAGGGTTCCAGGAGGCAGTGAGAACCAGCATTACTTTTCCCCGCTGGCACCTTTGCTGTGGCAGCAAAAGCTGGACGTTTGTCTTTTTTGCTCCGGAGGCTGCCGAAAGCGAAAACAGGTGCTTTTGAGGATGGAGTCCACAGGAAAGCAGAGAGGGCCAAATTGTCTGTGGCATTTGAAAGGGTTCCAGGAGGCAGTGAGAACCAGCATTACTTTTCCCCGCTGGCACCTTTGCTGTGGCAGCAAAAGCTGGACGTTTGTCTTTTTTGCTCCGGAGGCTGCCGAAAGCGAAAATAGGTGCTTTTGAGGATGGAGTCCGCAGGAAAGCAGAGAGGGCCAAATTGTCTGTGGCATTTGAAGAGGTTCCAGGAGGCAGTGAGAACCAGCATTACTTTTCCCCGCTGGCACCTTTGCTGTGGCAGCAAAAGCTGGACGTTTGTCTTTTTTGCTCCGGAGGGCGCCGAAAGCGAAAACAGGTGCTTTTGAGGATGGAGTCCGCAGGAAAGCAGAGAGGGCCAAATTGTCAGGGGCATTTGAAGGAGTTCCAGGAGGCAGTGAGAACCAGCATTACTTTTCCCCGCTGGCACCTTTGCTGTGGCAGCAAAAGCTGGACGTTTGTCTTTTTTGCTCCGGAGGGCGCCGAAAGCGAAAACAGGTGCTTTTGAGGATGGAGTCCGCAGGAAAGCAGAGAGGGCCAAATTGTCTGTGGCATTTGAAAGGGTTCCAGGAGGCAGTGAGAACCAGCATTACTTTTCCCCGCTGGCACCTTTGCTGTGGCAGCAAAAGCTGGACGTTTGTCTTTTTTGCTCCGGAGGCTGCCGAAAGCGAAAACAGGTGCTTTTGAGGATGGAGTCCGCAGGAAAGCAGAGAGGGCCAAATTGTCTGTGGCATTTGAAAGGGTTCCAGGAGGCAGTGAGAACCAGCATTACTTTTCCCCGCTGGCACCTTTGCTGAGGCAGCAAAAGCTGGCCGTTTGTCTTTTTTGCTCCGGAGGCTGCCGAAAGCGAAAACAGGTGCTTTTGAGGATGGAGTCCGCAGGAAAGCAGAGAGGGCCAAATTGTCTGGGGCATTTGAAGAGGTTCCAGGAGGCAGTGAGAACCAGCATTACTTTTCCCCGCTGGCACCTTTGCTGTGGCAGCAAAAGCTGGACGTTTGTCTTTTTTGCTCCGGACGCTGCCGAACGCGAAAACAGGTGCTTTTGAGGATGGAGTCCGCAGGAAAGCAGAGAGGGCCAAATTGTCTGGGGCATTTGAAAGGGTTCCAGGAGGCAGTGAGAACCAGCATTACTTTTCCCCGCTGGCACCTTTGCTGTGGCAGCAAAAGCTGGACGTTTGTCTTTTTTGCTCCGGAGGCTGCCGAAAGCGAAAACAGGTGCTTTTGAGGATGGAGTCCACAGGAAAGCAGAGAGGGCCAAATTGTCTGTGGCATTTGAAAGGGTTCCAGGAGGCAGTGAGAACCAGCATTACTTTTCCCCGCTGGCACCTTTGCTGTGGCAGCAAAAGCTGGACGTTTGTCTTTTTTGCTCCGGAGGCTGCCGAAAGCGAAAATAGGTGCTTTTGAGGATGGAGTCCGCAGGAAAGCAGAGAGGGCCAAATTGTCTGTGGCATTTGAAAGAGTTCCAGGAGGCAGTGAGAACCAGCATCACTTTTCCCCGCTGGCACCTTTGCTGTGGCAGCAAAAGCTGGACGTTTGTCTTTTTACCACCGGAGGGCGCCGAAAGTGAAAAAAGGCGCTTTTGAGGATAGAGTCCACAGGAAAGCAGAGAGGGCTTAATTTTCTGGGGCATTTGAAAGGGTTCCAGGAGGCAGTGAGAACCAGCATTACTTTTCCCCGCTGGCACCTTTGCTGTGGCAGCAAAAGCTGGACGTTTGTCTTTTTTGCTCCGGAGGCTGCCGAAAGCGAAAATAGGTGCTTTTGAGGATGGAGTCCGCAGGAAAGCAGAGAGGGCCAAATTGTCTGTGGCATTTGAAAGGGTTCCAGGAGGCAGTGAGAACCAGCATTACTTTTCCCCGCTGGCACCTTTGCTGTGGCAGCAAAAGCTGGACGTTTGTCTTTTTTGCTCCGGAGGCTGCCGAAAGCGAAAACAGGTGCTTTTGAGGATGGAGTCCGCAGGAAAGCAGAGAGGGCCAAATTGTCTGTGGCATTTGAAAGGGTTCCAGGAGGCAGTGAGAACCAGCATTACTTTTCCCCGCTGGCACCTTTGCTGTGGCAGCAAAAGCTGGACGTTTTTCTTTTTACCACCGGAGGGCGCCGAAAGTGAAAAAAGGCGCTTTTGAGGATAGAGTCCGCAGGAAAGCAGAGAGGGCCAAATTGTCTGTGGCATTTGAAAGGGTTCCAGGAGGCAGTGAGAACCAGCATTACTTTTCCCCGCTGGCACCTTTGCTGTGGCAGCAAAAGCTGGACGTTTGTCTTTTTTGCTCCGGAGGGCGCCGAAAGCGAAAATAGGTGCTTTTGAGGATGGAGTCCGCAGGAAAGCAGAGAGGGCCAAATTGTCTGTGGCATTTGAAAGGGTTCCAGGAGGCAGTGAGAACCAGCATTACTTTTCCCCGCTGGCACCTTTGCTGTGGCAGCAAAAGCTGGACGTTTGTCTTTTTTGCTCCGGAGGTTGCCGAAAGCGAAAACAGGTGCTTTTGAGGATGGAGTCCGCAGGAAAGCAGAGAGGGCCAAATTGTCTGGGGCATTTGAAAGGGTTCCAGGAGGCAGTGAGAACCAGCATTACTTTTCCCCGCTGGCACCTTTGCTGTGGCAGCAAAAGCTGGACGTTTGTCTTTTTTGCTCCGGAGGCTGCCGAAAGCGTAAACAGGTGCTTTTGAGGATGGAGTCCACAGGAAAGCAGAGAGGGCCAAATTGTCTGTGGCATTTGAAAGGGTTCCAGGAGGCAGTGAGAACCAGCATTACTTTTCCCCGCTGGCACCTTTGCTGTGGCAGCAAAAGCTGGACGTTTGTCTTTTTTGCTCCGGAGGCTGCCGAAAGCGAAAATAGGTGCTTTTGAGGATGGAGTCCGCAGGAAAGCAGAGAGGGCCAAATTGTCTGTGGCATTTGAAAGAGTTCCAGGAGGCAGTGAGAACCAGCATCACTTTTCCCCGCTGGCACCTTTGCTGTGGCAGCAAAAGCTGGACGTTTGTCTTTTTACCACCGGAGGGCGCCGAAAGTGAAAAAAGGCGCTTTTGAGGATAGAGTCCACAGGAAAGCAGAGAGGGCTTAATTTTCTGGGGCATTTGAAAGGGTTCCAGGAGGCAGTGAGAACCAGCATTACTTTTCCCCGCTGGCACCTTTGCTGTGGCAGCAAAAGCTGGACGTTTGTCTTTTTTGCTCCGGAGGCTGCCGAAAGCGAAAATAGGTGCTTTTGAGGATGGAGTCCGCAGGAAAGCAGAGAGGGCCAAATTGTCAGGGGCATTTGAAAGGGTTCCAGGAGGCAGTGAGAACCAGCATTACTTTTCCCCGCTGGCACCTTTGCTGTGGCAGCAAAAGCTGGACGTTTGTCTTTTTTGCTCCGGAGGCTGCCGAAAGCGAAAACAGGTGCTTTTGAGGATGGAGTCCGCAGGAAAGCAGAGAGGGCCAAATTGTCTGTGGCATTTGAAAGGGTTCCAGGAGGCAGTGAGAACCAGCATTACTTTTCCCCGCTGGCACCTTTGCTGTGGCAGCAAAAGCTGGACGTTTTTCTTTTTACCACCGGAGGGCGCCGAAAGTGAAAAAAGGCGCTTTTGAGGATAGAGTCCGCAGGAAAGCAGAGAGGGCCAAATTGTCAGGGGCATTTGAAGGAGTTCCAGGAGGCAGTGAGAACCAGCATTACTTTTCCCCGCTGGCACCTTTGCTGTGGCAGCAAAAGCTGGACGTTTGTCTTTTTACCACCGGAGGCTGCCGAAAGCGAAAATAGGTGCTTTTGAGGATGGAGTCCGCAGGAAAGCAGAGAGGGCCAAATTGTCTGTGGCATTTGAAAGGGTTCCAGGAGGCAGTGAGAACCAGCATTACTTTTCCCCGCTGGCACCTTTGCTGTGGCAGCAAAAGCTGGACGTTTGTCTTTTTTGCTCCGGAGGCTGCCGAAAGCGAAAACAGGTGCTTTTGAGGATGGAGTCCGCAGGAAAGCAGAGAGGGCCAAATTGTCTGTGGCATTTGAAAGGGTTCCAGGAGGCAGTGAGAACCAGCATTACTTTTCCCCGCTGGCACCTTTGCTGTGGCAGCAAAAGCTGGACGTTTGTCTTTTTTGCTCCGGAGGCTGCCGAAAGCGAAAACAGGTGCTTTTGAGGATGGAGTCCACAGGAAAGCAGAGAGGGCCAAATTGTCTGGGGCATTTGAAAGGGTTCCAGGAGGCAGTGAGAACCAGCATTACTTTTCCCCGCTGGCACCTTTGCTGTGGCAGCAAAAGCTGGACGTTTGTCTTTTTTGCTCCGGAGGCTGCCGAAAGCGAAAATAGGTGCTTTTGAGGATGGAGTCCGCAGGAAAGCAGAGAGGGCCAAATTGTCTGTGGCATTTGAAAGGGTTCCAGGAGGCAGTGAGAACCAGCATTACTTTTCCCCGCTGGCACCTTTGCTGTGGCAGCAAAAGCTGGACGTTTTTCTTTTTACCACCGGAGGGCGCCGAAAGTGAAAAAAGGCGCTTTTGAGGATAGAGTCCGCAGGAAAGCAGAGAGGGCCAAATTGTCAGGGGCATTTGAAGGAGTTCCAGGAGGCAGTGAGAACCAGCATTACTTTTCCCCGCTGGCACCTTTGCTGTGGCAGCAAAAGCTGGACGTTTGTCTTTTTTGCTCCGGAGGCTGCTGAAAGCGAAAACAGGTGCTTTTGAGGATGGAGTCTGCAGGAAAGCAGAGAGGGCCAAATTGTCTGTGGCATTTGAAAGGGTTCCAGGAGGCAGTGAGAACCAGCATTACTTTTCCCCGCTGGCACCTTTGCTGTGGCAGCAAAAGCTGGACGTTTGTCTTTTTTGCTCCGGAGGCTGCCGAAAGCGAAAACAGGTGCTTTTGAGGACGGAGTCCGCAGGAAAGCAGAGAGGGCCAAATTGTCTGGGGCATTTGAAAGGGTTCCAGGAGGCAGTGAGAACCAGCATTACTTTTCCCCGCTGGCACCTTTGCTGTGGCAGCAAAAGCTGGACGTTTGTCTTTTTTGCTCCGGAGGCTGCCGAAAGCGAAAACAGGTGCTTTTGAGGATGGAGTCCGCAGGAAAGCAGAGAGGGCCAAATTGTCTGGGGCATTTGAAAGGGTTCCAGGAGGCAGTGAGAACCAGCATTACTTTTCCCCGCTGGCACCTTTGCTGTGGCAGCAAAAGCTGGACGTTTGTCTTTTTTGCTCCGGAGGCTGCCGAAAGCGAAAATAGGTGCTTTTGAGGATGGAGTCCGCAGGAAAGCAGAGAGGGCCAAATTGTCTGTGGCATTTGAAAGAGTTCCAGGAGGCAGTGAGAACCAGCATTACTTTTCCCCGCTGGCACCTTTGCTGTGGCAGCAAAAGCTGGACGTTTTTCTTTTTACCACCGGAGGGCGCCGAAAGTGAAAAAAGGCGCTTTTGAGGATAGAGTCCGCAGGAAAGCAGAGAGGGCCAAATTGTCAGGGGCATTTGAAAGGGTTCCAGGAGGCAGTGAGAACCAGCATTACTTTTCCCCACTGGCACCTTTGCTGTGGCAGCAAAAGCTGGACGTTTGTCTTTTTTGCTCCGGAGGCTGCCGAAAGCGAAAACAGGTGCTTTTGAGGATGGAGTCCGCAGGAAAGCAGAGAGGGCCAAATTGTCTGGGGCATTTGAAAGGGTTCCAGGAGGCAGTGAGAACCAGCATTACTTTTCCCCGCTGGCACCTTTGCTGTGGCAGCAAAAGCTGGACGTTTGTCTTTTTTGCTCCGGACGCTGCCGAAAGCGAAAACAGGTGCTTTTGAGGATGGAGTCCGCAGGAAAGCAGAGAGGGCCAAATTGTCTGGGGCATTTGAAAGGGTTCCAGGAGGCAGTGAGAACCAGCATTACTTTTCCCCGCTGGCACCTTTGCTGAGGCAGCAAAAGCTGGCCGTTTGTCTTTTTTGCTCCGGAGGCTGCCGAAAGCGAAAACAGGTGCTTTTGAGGATGGAGTCCGCAGGAAAGCAGAGAGGGCCAAATTGTCTGGGGCATTTGAAGAGGTTCCAGGAGGCAGTGAGAACCAGCATTACTTTTCCCCGCTGGCACCTTTGCTGTGGCAGCAAAAGCTGGACGTTTGTCTTTTTTGCTCCGGAGGCTGCCGAAAGCGAAAATAGGTGCTTTTGAGGATGGAGTCCGCAGGAAAGCAGAGAGGGCCAAATTGTCTGGGGCATTTGAAGAGGTTCCAGGAGGCAGTGAGAACCAGCATTACTTTTCCCCGCTGGCACCTTTGCTGTGGCAGCAAAAGCTGGACGTTTGTCTTTTTTGCTCCGGAGGCTGCCGAAAGCGAAAACAGGTGCTTTTGAGGATGGAGTCCGCAGGAAAGCAGAGAGGGCCAAATTGTCTGGGGCATTTGAAAGGGTTCCAGGAGGCAGTGAGAACCAGCATTACTTTTCCCCGCTGGCACCTTTGCTGTGGCAGCAAAAGCTGGACGTTTGTCTTTTTTGCTCCGGAGGCTGCCGAAAGCGAAAACAGGTGCTTTTGAGGATGGAGTCTGCAGGAAAGCAGAGAGGGCCAAATTGTCTGTGGCATTTGAAAGGGTTCCAGGAGGCAGTGAGAACCAGCATTACTTTTCCCCGCTGGCACCTTTGCTGTGGCAGCAAAAGATGGACGTTTGTCTTTTTTGCTCCGGAGGCTGCCGAAAGCGAAAACAGGTGCTTTTGAGGATGGAGTCCGCAGGAAAGCAGAGAGGGCCAAATTGTCTGTGGCATTTGAAAGAGTTCCAGGAGGCAGTGAGAACCAGCATTACCTTTCCCCGCTGGCACCTTTGCTGTGGCAGCAAAAGCTGGACGTTTGTCTTTTTACCACCGGAGGGCGCCGAAAGAGAAAAAAGGCGCTTTTGAGGATAGAGTCCGCAGGAAAGCAGAGAGGGCCAAATTGTCAGGGGCATTTGAAAGGGTTCCAGGAGGCAGTGAGAACCAGCATTACTTTTCCCCACTGGCACCTTTGCTGTGGCAGCAAAAGCTGGACGTTTGTCTTTTTTGCTCCGGAGGCTGCCGAAAGCGAAAACAGGTGCTTTTGAGGATGGAGTCCGCAGGAAAGCAGAGAGGGCCAAATTGTCTGGGGCATTTGAAAGGGTTCCAGGAGGCAGTGAGAACCAGCATTACTTTTCCCCGCTGGCACCTTTGCTGTGGCAGCAAAAGCTGGACGTTTGTCTTTTTTGCTCCGGAGGCTGCCGAAAGCGAAAACAGGTGCTTTTGAGGATGGAGTCCGCAGGAAAGCAGAGAGGGCCAAATTGTCTGTGGCATTTGAAAGGGTTCCAGGAGGCAGTGAGAACCAGCATTACTTTTCCCCGCTGGCACCTTTGCTGTGGCAGCAAAAGCTGGACGTTTGTCTTTTTTGCTCCGGAGGCTGCCGAAAGCGAAAACAGGTGCTTTTGAGGATGGAGTCCGCAGGAAAGCAGAGAGGCCAAAATTGTCTGGGGCATTTGAACAGGTTCCAGGAGGCAGTGAGAACCAGCATTACTTTTCCCCGCTGGCACCTTTGCTGTGGCAGCAAAAGCTGGGCGTTTGTCTTTTTTGCTCCGGACGCTGCCGAAAGCGAAAACAGGTGCTTTTGAGGATGGAGTCCGCAGGAAAGCAGAGAGGGCCAAATTGTCTGGGGCATTTGAAAGGGTTCCAGGAGGCAGTGAGAACCAGCATTACTTTTCCCCGCTGGCACCTTTGCTGTGGCAGCAAAAGCTGGACGTTTGTCTTTTTTGCTCCGGAGGCTGCCGAAAGCGAAAATAGGTGCTTTTGAGGATGGAGTCCGCAGGAAAGCAGAGAGGGCCAAATTGTCTGTGGCATTTGAAAGAGTTCCAGGAGGCAGTGAGAACCAGCATCACTTTTCCCCGCTGGCACCTTTGCTGTGGCAGCAAAAGCTGGACGTTTGTCTTTTTACCACCGGAGGGCGCCGAAAGTGAAAAAAGGCGCTTTTGAGGATGGAGTCCGCAAGAAAGCAGAGAGGGCCAAATTGTCTGTGGCATTTGAAAGGGTTCCAGGAGGCAGTGAGAACCAGCATTACTTTTCCCCGCTGGCACCTTTGCTGTGGCAGCAAAAGCTGGACGTTTGTCTTTTTTGCTCCGGAGGCTGCCGAAAGCGAAAACAGGTGCTTTTGAGGATGGAGTCCACAGGAAAGCAGAGAGGGCCAAATTGTCTGGGGCATTTGAAAGGGTTCCAGGAGACAGTGAGAACCAGCATTACTTTTCCCCGCTGGCACCTTTGCTGTGGCAGCAAAAGCTGGACGTTTGTCTTTTTTGCTCCGGAGGCTGCCGAAAGCGAAAATAGGTGCTTTTGAGGATGGAGTCCGCAGGAAAGCAGAGAGGGCCAAATTGTCTGGGGCATTTGAAAGGGTTCCAGGAGGCAGTGAGAACCAGCATTACTTTTCCCCGCTGGCACCTTTGCTGTGGCAGCAAAAGCTGGACGTTTGTCTTTTTTGCTCCGGAGGCTGCCGAAAGCGAAAACAGGTGCTTTTGAGGATGGAGTCCGCAGGAAAGCAGAGAGGGCCAAATTGTCTGGGGCATTTGAAAGGGTTCCAGGAGGCAGTGAGAACCAGCATTACTTTTCCCCGCTGGCACCTTTGCTGTGGCAGCAAAAGCTGGACGTTTGTCTTTTTTGCTCCGGAGGCTGCCGAAAGCGAAAATAGGTGCTTTTGAGGATGGAGTCCGCAGGAAAGCAGAGAGGGCCAAATTGTCTGTGGCATTTGAAAGAGTTCCAGGAGGCAGTGAGAACCAGCATTACTTTTCCCCGCTGGCACCTTTGCTGTGGCAGCAAAAGCTGGACGTTTTTCTTTTTACCACCGGAGGGCGCCGAAAGTGAAAAAAGGCGCTTTTGAGGATAGAGTCCGCAGGAAAGCAGAGAGGGCCAAATTGTCAGGGGCATTTGAAAGGGTTCCAGGAGGCAGTGAGAACCAGCATTACTTTTCCCCACTGGCACCTTTGCTGTGGCAGCAAAAGCTGGACGTTTGTCTTTTTTGCTCCGGAGGCTGCCGAAAGCGAAAACAGGTGCTTTTGAGGATGGAGTCCGCAGGAAAGCACAGAGGGCCAAATTGTCTGGGGCATTTGAAAGGGTTCCAGGAGGCAGTGAGAACCAGCATTACTTTTCCCCACTGGCACCTTTGCTGTGGCAGCAAAAGCTGGACGTTTGTCTTTTTTGCTCCGGACGCTGCCGAAAGCGAAAACAGGTGCTTTTGAGGATGGAGTCCGCAGGAAAGCAGAGAGGGCCAAATTGTCTGGGGCATTTGAAAGGGTTCCAGGAGGCAGTGAGAACCAGCATTACTTTTCCCCGCTGGCACCTTTGCTGAGGCAGCAAAAGCTGGCCGTTTGTCTTTTTTGCTCCGGAGGCTGCCGAAAGCGAAAACAGGTGCTTTTGAGGATGGAGTCCGCAGGAAAGCAGAGAGGGCCAAATTGTCTGGGGCATTTGAAGAGGTTCCAGGAGGCAGTGAGAACCAGCATTACTTTTCCCCGCTGGCACCTTTGCTGTGGCAGCAAAAGCTGGGCGTTTGTCTTTTTTGCTCCGGAGGCTGCCGAAAGCGAAAATAGGTGCTTTTGAGGATGGAGTCCGCAGGAAAGCAGAGAGGGCCAAATTGTCTGGGGCATTTGAAGAGGTTCCAGGAGGCAGTGAGAACCAGCATTACTTTTCCCCGCTGGCACCTTTGCTGTGGCAGCAAAAGCTGGACGTTTGTCTTTTTTGCTCCGGAGGCTGCCGAAAGCGAAAACAGGTGCTTTTGAGGATGGAGTCCGCAGGAAAGCAGAGAGGGCCAAATTGTCTGGGGCATTTGAAAGGGTTCCAGGAGGCAGTGAGAACCAGCATTACTTTTCCCCGCTGGCACCTTTGCTGTGGCAGCAAAAGCTGGACGTTTGTCTTTTTTGCTCCGGAGGCTGCCGAAAGCGAAAACAGGTGCTTTTGAGGATGGAGTCTGCAGGAAAGCAGAGAGGGCCAAATTGTCTGTGGCATTTGAAAGGGTTCCAGGAGGCAGTGAGAACCAGCATTACTTTTCCCCGCTGGCACCTTTGCTGTGGCAGCAAAAGCTGGACGTTTGTCTTTTTTGCTCCGGAGGCTGCCGAAAGCGAAAACAGGTGCTTTTGAGGATGGAGTCCGCAGGAAAGCAGAGAGGGCCAAATTGTCTGTGGCATTTGAAAGAGTTCCAGGAGGCAGTGAGAACCAGCATTACCTTTCCCCGCTGGCACCTTTGCTGTGGCAGCAAAAGCTGGACGTTTGTCTTTTTACCACCGGAGTGCGCCGAAAGAGAAAAAAGGCGCTTTTGAGGATAGAGTCCGCAGGAAAGCAGAGAGGGCCAAATTGTCAGGGGCATTTGAAAGGGTTCCAGGAGGCAGTGAGAACCAGCATTACTTTTCCCCACTGGCACCTTTGCTGTGGCAGCAAAAGCTGGACGTTTGTCTTTTTTGCTCCGGAGGCTGCCGAAAGCGAAAACAGGTGCTTTTGAGGATGGAGTCCGCAGGAAAGCAGAGAGGGCCAAATTGTCTGGGGCATTTGAAAGGGTTCCAGGAGGCAGTGAGAACCAGCATTACTTTTCCCCGCTGGCACCTTTGCTGTGGCAGCAAAAGCTGGACGTTTGTCTTTTTTGCTCCGGAGGCTGCCGAAAGCGAAAACAGGTGCTTTTGAGGATGGAGTCCGCAGGAAAGCAGAGAGGGCCAAATTGTCTGTGGCATTTGAAAGGGTTCCAGGAGGCAGTGAGAACCAGCATTACTTTTCCCCGCTGGCACCTTTGCTGTGGCAGCAAAAGCTGGACGTTTGTCTTTTTTGCTCCGGAGGCTGCCGAAAGCGAAAACAGGTGCTTTTGAGGATGGAGTCCGCAAAAAAGCAGAGAGGCCAAAATTGTCTGGGGCATTTGAACAGGTTCCAGGAGGCAGTGAGAACCAGCATTACTTTTCCCCGCTGGCACCTTTGCTGTGGCAGCAAAAGCTGGGCGTTTGTCTTTTTTGCTCCGGAGGCTGCCGAAAGCGAAAACAGGTGCTTTTGAGGATGGAGTCCGCAGGAAAGCAGAGAGGGCCAAATTGTCTGGGGCATTTGAAAGGGTTCCAGGAGGCAGTGAGAACCAGCATTACTTTTCCCCGCTGGCACCTTTGCTGTGGCAGCAAAAGCTGGACGTTTGTCTTTTTTGCTCCGGAGGCTGCCGAAAGCGAAAACAGGTGCTTTTGAGGATGGAGTCCACAGGAAAGCAGAGAGGGCCAAATTGTCTGTGGCATTTGAAAGGGTTCCAGGAGGCAGTGAGAACCAGCATTACTTTTCCCCGCTGGCACCTTTGCTGTGGCAGCAAAAGCTGGACGTTTGTCTTTTTTGCTCCGGAGGCTGCAGAAAGCGAAAATAGGTGCTTTTGAGGATGGAGTCCGCAGGAAAGCAGAGAGGGCCAAATTGTCTGTGGCATTTGAAAGAGTTCCAGGAGGCAGTGAGAACCAGCATCACTTTTCCCCGCTGGCACCTTTGCTGTGGCAGCAAAAGCTGGACGTTTGTCTTTTTACCACCGGAGGGCGCCGAAAGTGAAAAAAGGCGCTTTTGAGGATGGAGTCCGCAAGAAAGCAGAGAGGGCCAAATTGTCTGTGGCATTTGAAAGGGTTCCAGGAGGCAGTGAGAACCAGCATTACTTTTCCCCGCTGGCACCTTTGCTGTGGCAGCAAAAGCTGGACGTTTGTCTTTTTTGCTCCGGAGGCTGCCGAAAGCGAAAACAGGTGCTTTTGAGGATGGAGTCCACAGGAAAGCAGAGAGGGCCAAATTGTCTGGGGCATTTGAAAGGGTTCCAGGAGACAGTGAGAACCAGCATTACTTTTCCCCGCTGGCACCTTTGCTGTGGCAGCAAAAGCTGGACGTTTGTCTTTTTTGCTCCGGAGGCTGCCGAAAGCGAAAATAGGTGCTTTTGAGGATGGAGTCCGCAGGAAAGCAGAGAGGGCCAAATTGTCTGGGGCATTTGAAAGGGTTCCAGGAGGCAGTGAGAACCAGCATTACTTTTCCCCGCTGGCACCTTTGCTGTGGCAGCAAAAGCTGGACGTTTGTCTTTTTTGCTCCGGAGGCTGCCGAAAGCGAAAACAGGTGCTTTTGAGGATGGAGTCCGCAGGAAAGCAGAGAGGGCCAAATTGTCTGGGGCATTTGAAAGGGTTCCAGGAGGCAGTGAGAACCAGCATTACTTTTCCCCGCTGGCACCTTTGCTGTGGCAGCAAAAGCTGGACGTTTGTCTTTTTTGCTCCGGAGGCTGCCGAAAGCGAAAATAGGTGCTTTTGAGGATGGAGTCCGCAGGAAAGCAGAGAGGGCCAAATTGTCTGTGGCATTTGAAAGAGTTCCAGGAGGCAGTGAGAACCAGCATTACTTTTCCCCGCTGGCACCTTTGCTGTGGCAGCAAAAGCTGGACGTTTTTCTTTTTACCACCGGAGGGCGCCGAAAGTGAAAAAAGGCGCTTTTGAGGATAGAGTCCGCAGGAAAGCAGAGAGGGCCAAATTGTCAGGGGCATTTGAAAGGGTTCCAGGAGGCAGTGAGAACCAGCATTACTTTTCCCCACTGGCACCTTTGCTGTGGCAGCAAAAGCTGGACGTTTGTCTTTTTTGCTCCGGAGGCTGCCGAAAGCGAAAACAGGTGCTTTTGAGGATGGAGTCCGCAGGAAAGCACAGAGGGCCAAATTGTCTGGGGCATTTGAAAGGGTTCCAGGAGGCAGTGAGAACCAGCATTACTTTTCCCCGCTGGCACCTTTGCTGTGGCAGCAAAAGCTGGACGTTTGTCTTTTTTGCTCCGGAGGCTGCCGAAAGCGAAAACAGGTGCTTTTGAGGATGGAGTCCGCAGGAAAGCAGAGAGGGCCAAATTGTCTGTGGCATTTGAAAGGGTTCCAGGAGGCAGTGAGAACCAGCATTACTTTTCCCCGCTGGCACCTTTGCTGTGGCAGCAAAAGCTGGACGTTTGTCTTTTTTGCTCCGGAGGCTGCCGAAAGCGAAAACAGGTGCTTTTGAGGATGGAGTCCGCAGGAAAGCAGAGAGGGCCAAATTGTCTGGGGCATTTGAAAGGGTTCCAGGAGGCAGTGAGAACCAGCATTACTTTTCCCCGCTGGCACCTTTGCTGTGGCAGCAAAAGCTGGACGTTTGTCTTTTTTGCTCCGGAGGCTGCCGAAAGCGAAAATAGGTGCTTTTGAGGATGGAGTCCGCAGGAAAGCAGAGAGGGCCAAATTGTCTGTGGCATTTGAAAGAGTTCCAGGAGGCAGTGAGAACCAGCATTACTTTTCCCCGCTGGCACCTTTGCTGTGGCAGCAAAAGCTGGACGTTTTTCTTTTTACCACCGGAGGGCGCCGAAAGTGAAAAAAGGCGCTTTTGAGGATAGAGTCCGCAGGAAAGCAGAGAGGGCCAAATTGTCAGGGGCATTTGAAAGGGTTCCAGGAGGCAGTGAGAACCAGCATTACTTTTCCCCACTGGCACCTTTGCTGTGGCAGCAAAAGCTGGACGTTTGTCTTTTTTGCTCCGGAGGCTGCCGAAAGCGAAAACAGGTGCTTTTGAGGATGGAGTCCGCAGGAAAGCACAGAGGGCCAAATTGTCTGGGGCATTTGAAAGGGTTCCAGGAGGCAGTGAGAACCAGCATTACTTTTCCCCGCTGGCACCTTTGCTGTGGCAGCAAAAGCTGGACGTTTGTCTTTTTTGCTCCGGACGCTGCCGAAAGCGAAAACAGGTGCTTTTGAGGATGGAGTCCGCAGGAAAGCAGAGAGGGCCAAATTGTCTGGGGCATTTGAAAGGGTTCCAGGAGGCAGTGAGAACCAGCATTACTTTTCCCCGCTGGCACCTTTGCTGAGGCAGCAAAAGCTGGCCGTTTGTCTTTTTTGCTCCGGAGGCTGCCGAAAGCGAAAACAGGTGCTTTTGAGGATGGAGTCCGCAGGAAAGCAGAGAGGGCCAAATTGTCTGGGGCATTTGAAGAGGTTCCAGGAGGCAGTGAGAACCAGCATTACTTTTCCCCGCTGGCACCTTTGCTGTGGCAGCAAAAGCTGGACGTTTGTCTTTTTTGCTCCGGAGGCTGCCGAAAGCGAAAACAGGTGCTTTTGAGGATGGAGTCCGCAGGAAAGCAGAGAGGGCCAAATTGTCTGGGGCATTTGAAAGGGTTCCAGGAGGCAGTGAGAACCAGCATTACTTTTCCCCGCTGGCACCTTTGCTGTGGCAGCAAAAGCTGGACGTTTGTCTTTTTTGCTCCGGAGGCTGCCGAAAGCGAAAACAGGTGCTTTTGAGGATGGAGTCTGCAGGAAAGCAGAGAGGGCCAAATTGTCTGTGGCATTTGAAAGGGTTCCAGGAGGCAGTGAGAACCAGCATTACTTTTCCCCGCTGGCACCTTTGCTGTGGCAGCAAAAGCTGGACGTTTGTCTTTTTTGCTCCGGAGGCTGCCGAAAGCGAAAACAGGTGCTTTTGAGGATGGAGTCCGCAGGAAAGCAGAGAGGGCCAAATTGTCTGTGGCATTTGAAAGAGTTCCAGGAGGCAGTGAGAACCAGCATTACCTTTCCCCGCTGGCACCTTTGCTGTGGCAGCAAAAGCTGGACGTTTGTCTTTTTACCACCGGAGGGCGCCGAAAGAGAAAAAAGGCGCTTTTGAGGATAGAGTCCGCAGGAAAGCAGAGAGGGCCAAATTGTCAGGGGCATTTGAAAGGGTTCCAGGAGGCAGTGAGAACCAGCATTACTTTTCCCCACTGGCACCTTTGCTGTGGCAGCAAAAGCTGGACGTTTGTCTTTTTTGCTCCGGAGGCTGCCGAAAGCGAAAACAGGTGCTTTTGAGGATGGAGTCCGCAGGAAAGCAGAGAGGGCCAAATTGTCTGGGGCATTTGAAAGGGTTCCAGGAGGCAGTGAGAACCAGCATTACTTTTCCCCGCTGGCACCTTTGCTGTGGCAGCAAAAGCTGGACGTTTGTCTTTTTTGGTCCGGAGGCTGCCGAAAGCGAAAACAGGTGCTTTTGAGGATGGAGTCCGCAGGAAAGCAGAGAGGGCCAAATTGTCTGTGGCATTTGAAAGGGTTCCAGGAGGCAGTGAGAACCAGCATTACTTTTCCCCGCTGGCACCTTTGCTGTGGCAGCAAAAGCTGGACGTTTGTCTTTTTTGCTCCGGAGGCTGCCGAAAGCGAAAACAGGTGCTTTTGAGGATGGAGTCCGCAGGAAAGCAGAGAGGCCAAAATTGTCTGGGGCATTTGAACAGGTTCCAGGAGGCAGTGAGAACCAGCATTACTTTTCCCCGCTGGCACCTTTGCTGTGGCAGCAAAAGCTGGGCGTTTGTCTTTTTTGCTCCGGAGGCTGCCGAAAGCGAAAACAGGTGCTTTTGAGGATGGAGTCCGCAGGAAAGCAGAGAGGGCCAAATTGTCTGGGGCATTTGAAAGGGTTCCAGGAGGCAGTGAGAACCAGCATTACTTTTCCCCGCTGGCACCTTTGCTGTGGCAGCAAAAGCTGGACGTTTGTCTTTTTTGCTCCGGAGGCTGCCGAAAGCGAAAACAGGTGCTTTTGAGGATGGAGTCCACAGGAAAGCAGAGAGGGCCAAATTGTCTGTGGCATTTGAAAGGGTTCCAGGAGGCAGTGAGAACCAGCATTACTTTTCCCCGCTGGCACCTTTGCTGTGGCAGCAAAAGCTGGACGTTTGTCTTTTTTGCTCCGGAGGCTGCCGAAAGCGAAAATAGGTGCTTTTGAGGATGGAGTCCGCAGGAAAGCAGAGAGGGCCAAATTGTCTGTGGCATTTGAAAGAGTTCCAGGAGGCAGTGAGAACCAGCATCACTTTTCCCCGCTGGCACCTTTGCTGTGGCAGCAAAAGCTGGACGTTTGTCTTTTTACCACCGGAGGGCGCCGAAAGTGAAAAAAGGTGCTTTTGAGGATGGAGTCCGCAAGAAAGCAGAGAGGGCCAAATTGTCTGTGGCATTTGAAAGGGTTCCAGGAGGCAGTGAGAACCAGCATTACTTTTCCCCGCTGGCACCTTTGCTGTGGCAGCAAAAGCTGGACGTTTGTCTTTTTTGCTCCGGAGGCTGCCGAAAGCGAAAACAGGTGCTTTTGAGGATGGAGTCCACAGGAAAGCAGAGAGGGCCAAATTGTCTGGGGCATTTGAAAGGGTTCCAGGAGACAGTGAGAACCAGCATTACTTTTCCCCGCTGGCACCTTTGCTGTGGCAGCAAAAGCTGGACGTTTGTCTTTTTTGCTCCGGAGGCTGCCGAAAGCGAAAATAGGTGCTTTTGAGGATGGAGTCCGCAGGAAAGCAGAGAGGGCCAAATTGTCTGGGGCATTTGAAAGGGTTCCAGGAGGCAGTGAGAACCAGCATTACTTTTCCCCGCTGGCACCTTTGCTGTGGCAGCAAAAGCTGGACGTTTGTCTTTTTTGCTCCGGAGGCTGCCGAAAGCGAAAACAGGTGCTTTTGAGGATGGAGTCCGCAGGAAAGCAGAGAGGGCCAAATTGTCTGGGGCATTTGAAAGGGTTCCAGGAGGCAGTGAGAACCAGCATTACTTTTCCCCGCTGGCACCTTTGCTGTGGCAGCAAAAGCTGGACGTTTGTCTTTTTTGCTCCGGAGGCTGCCGAAAGCGAAAATAGGTGCTTTTGAGGATGGAGTCCGCAGGAAAGCAGAGAGGGCCAAATTGTCTGTGGCATTTGAAAGAGTTCCAGGAGGCAGTGAGAACCAGCATTACTTTTCCCCGCTGGCACCTTTGCTGTGGCAGCAAAAGCTGGACGTTTTTCTTTTTACCACCGGAGGGCGCCGAAAGTGAAAAAAGGCGCTTTTGAGGATAGAGTCCGCAGGAAAGCAGAGAGGGCCAAATTGTCAGGGGCATTTGAAAGGGTTCCAGGAGGCAGTGAGAACCAGCATTACTTTTCCCCACTGGCACCTTTGCTGTGGCAGCAAAAGCTGGACGTTTGTCTTTTTTGCTCCGGAGGCTGCCGAAAGCGAAAACAGGTGCTTTTGAGGATGGAGTCCGCAGGAAAGCACAGAGGGCCAAATTGTCTGGGGCATTTGAAAGGGTTCCAGGAGGCAGTGAGAACCAGCATTACTTTTCCCCGCTGGCACCTTTGCTGTGGCAGCAAAAGCTGGACGTTTGTCTTTTTTGCTCCGGACGCTGCCGAAAGCGAAAACAGGTGCTTTTGAGGATGGAGTCCGCAGGAAAGCAGAGAGGGCCAAATTGTCTGGGGCATTTGAAAGGGTTCCAGGAGGCAGTGAGAACCAGCATTACTTTTCCCCGCTGGCACCTTTGCTGAGGCAGCAAAAGCTGGCCGTTTGTCTTTTTTGCTCCGGAGGCTGCCGAAAGCGAAAACAGGTGCTTTTGAGGATGGAGTCCGCAGGAAAGCAGAGAGGGCCAAATTGTCTGGGGCATTTGAAGAGGTTCCAGGAGGCAGTGAGAACCAGCATTACTTTTCCCCGCTGGCACCTTTGCTGTGGCAGCAAAAGCTGGACGTTTGTCTTTTTTGCTCCGGAGGCTGCCGAAAGCGAAAATAGGTGCTTTTGAGGATGGAGTCCGCAGGAAAGCAGAGAGGGCCAAATTGTCTGGGGCATTTGAAGAGGTTCCAGGAGGCAGTGAGAACCAGCATTACTTTTCCCCGCTGGCACCTTTGCTGTGGCAGCAAAAGCTGGACGTTTGTCTTTTTTGCTCCGGAGGCTGCCGAAAGCGAAAACAGGTGCTTTTGAGGATGGAGTCCGCAGGAAAGCAGAGAGGGCCAAATTGTCTGTGGCATTTGAAAGGGTTCCAGGAGGCAGTGAGAACCAGCATTACTTTTCCCCGCTGGCACCTTTGCTGTGGCAGCAAAAGCTGGACGTTTGTCTTTTTTGCTCCGGAGGCTGCCGAAAGCGAAAACAGGTGCTTTTGAGGATGGAGTCTGCAGGAAAGCAGAGAGGGCCAAATTGTCTGTGGCATTTGAAAGGGTTCCAGGAGGCAGTGAGAACCAGCATTACTTTTCCCCGCTGGCACCTTTGCTGTGGCAGCAAAAGCTGGACGTTTGTCTTTTTTGCTCCGGAGGCTGCCGAAAGCGAAAACAGGTGCTTTTGAGGATGGAGTCCGCAGGAAAGCAGAGAGGGCCAAATTGTCTGTGGCATTTGAAAGAGTTCCAGGAGGCAGTGAGAACCAGCATTACCTTTCCCCGCTGGCACCTTTGCTGTGGCAGCAAAAGCTGGACGTTTGTCTTTTTACCACCGGAGGGCGCCGAAAGTGAAAAAAGGCGCTTTTGAGGATAGAGTCCGCAGGAAAGCAGAGAGGGCCAAATTGTCAGGGGCATTTGAAAGGGTTCCAGGAGGCAGTGAGAACCAGCATTACTTTTCCCCACTGGCACCTTTGCTGTGGCAGCAAAAGCTGGACGTTTGTCTTTTTTGCTCCGGAGGCTGCCGAAAGCGAAAACAGGTGCTTTTGAGGATGGAGTCCGCAGGAAAGCAGAGAGGGCCAAATTGTCTGGGGCATTTGAAAGGGTTCCAGGAGGCAGTGAGAACCAGCATTACTTTTCCCCGCTGGCACCTTTGCTGTGGCAGCAAAAGCTGGACGTTTGTCTTTTTTGGTCCGGAGGCTGCCGAAAGCGAAAACAGGTGCTTTTGAGGATGGAGTCCGCAGGAAAGCAGAGAGGGCCAAATTGTCTGTGGCATTTGAAAGGGTTCCAGGAGGCAGTGAGAACCAGCATTACTTTTCCCCGCTGGCACCTTTGCTGTGGCAGCAAAAGCTGGACGTTTGTCTTTTTTGCTCCGGAGGCTGCCGAAAGCGAAAACAGGTGCTTTTGAGGATGGAGTCCGCAGGAAAGCAGAGAGGCCAAAATTGTCTGGGGCATTTGAACAGGTTCCAGGAGGCAGTGAGAACCAGCATTACTTTTCCCCGCTGGCACCTTTGCTGTGGCAGCAAAAGCTGGGCGTTTGTCTTTTTTGCTCCGGAGGCTGCCGAAAGCGAAAACAGGTGCTTTTGAGGATGGAGTCCGCAGGAAAGCAGAGAGGGCCAAATTGTCTGGGGCATTTGAAAGGGTTCCAGGAGGCAGTGAGAACCAGCATTACTTTTCCCCGCTGGCACCTTTGCTGTGGCAGCAAAAGCTGGACGTTTGTCTTTTTTGCTCCGGAGGCTGCCGAAAGCGAAAACAGGTGCTTTTGAGGATGGAGTCCACAGGAAAGCAGAGAGGGCCAAATTGTCTGTGGCATTTGAAAGGGTTCCAGGAGGCAGTGAGAACCAGCATTACTTTTCCCCGCTGGCACCTTTGCTGTGGCAGCAAAAGCTGGACGTTTGTCTTTTTTGCTCCGGAGGCTGCCGAAAGCGAAAATAGGTGCTTTTGAGGATGGAGTCCGCAGGAAAGCAGAGAGGGCCAAATTGTCTGTGGCATTTGAAAGAGTTCCAGGAGGCAGTGAGAACCAGCATCACTTTTCCCCGCTGGCACCTTTGCTGTGGCAGCAAAAGCTGGACGTTTGTCTTTTTACCACCGGAGGGCGCCGAAAGTGAAAAAAGGCGCTTTTGAGGATGGAGTCCGCAAGAAAGCAGAGAGGGCCAAATTGTCTGTGGCATTTGAAAGGGTTCCAGGAGGCAGTGAGAACCAGCATTACTTTTCCCCACTGGCACCTTTGCTGTGGCAGCAAAAGCTGGACGTTTGTCTTTTTTGCTCCGGAGGCTGCCGAAAGCGAAAACAGGTGCTTTTGAGGATGGAGTCCACAGGAAAGCAGAGAGGGCCAAATTGTCTGGGGCATTTGAAAGGGTTCCAGGAGACAGTGAGAACCAGCATTACTTTTCCCCGCTGGCACCTTTGCTGTGGCAGCAAAAGCTGGACGTTTGTCTTTTTTGCTCCGGAGGCTGCCGAAAGCGAAAATAGGTGCTTTTGAGGATGGAGTCCGCAGGAAAGCAGAGAGGGCCAAATTGTCTGGGGCATTTGAAAGGGTTCCAGGAGGCAGTGAGAACCAGCATTACTTTTCCCCGCTGGCACCTTTGCTGTGGCAGCAAAAGCTGGACGTTTTTCTTTTTACCACCGGAGGGCGCCGAAAGTGAAAAAAGGCGCTTTTGAGGATAGAGTCCGCAGGAAAGCAGAGAGGGCCAAATTGTCAGGGGCATTTGAAAGGGTTCCAGGAGGCAGTGAGAACCAGCATTACTTTTCCCCACTGGCACCTTTGCTGTGGCAGCAAAAGCTGGACGTTTCTCTTTTTTGCTCCGGAGGCTGCCGAAAGCGAAAACAGGTGCTTTTGAGGATGGAGTCCGCAGGAAAGCAGAGAGGGCCAAATTGTCTGGGGCATTTGAAAGGGTTCCAGGAGGCAGTGAGAACCAGCATTACTTTTCCCCGCTGGCACCTTTGCTGTGGCAGCAAAAGCTGGACGTTTGTCTTTTTTGCTCCGGACGCTGCCGAAAGCGAAAACAGGTGCTTTTGAGGATGGAGTCCGCAGGAAAGCAGAGAGGGCCAAATTGTCTGGGGCATTTGAAAGGGTTCCAGGAGGCAGTGAGAACCAGCATTACTTTTCCCCGCTGGAACCTTTGCTGAGGCAGCAAAAGCTGGCCGTTTGTCTTTTTTGCTCCGGAGGCTGCCGAAAGCGAAAACAGGTGCTTTTGAGGATGGAGTCCGCAGGAAAGCAGAGAGGGCCAAATTGTCTGGGGCATTTGAAGAGGTTCCAGGAGGCAGTGAGAACCAGCATTACTTTTCCCCGCTGGCACCTTTGCTGTGGCAGCAAAAGCTGGACGTTTGTCTTTTTTGCTCCGGAGGCTGCCGAAAGCGAAAATAGGTGCTTTTGAGGATGGAGTCCGCAGGAAAGCAGAGAGGGCCAAATTGTCTGGGGCATTTGAAGAGGTTCCAGGAGGCAGTGAGAACCAGCATTACTTTTCCCCGCTGGCACCTTTGCTGTGGCAGCAAAAGCTGGACGTTTGTCTTTTTTGCTCCGGAGGCTGCCGAAAGCGAAAACAGGTGCTTTTGAGGATGGAGTCCGCAGGAAAGCAGAGAGGGCCAAATTGTCTGGGGCATTTGAAAGGGTTCCAGGAGGCAGTGAGAACCAGCATTACTTTTCCCCGCTGGCACCTTTGCTGTGGCAGCAAAAGCTGGACGTTTGTCTTTTTTGCTCCGGAGGCTGCCGAAAGCGAAAACAGGTGCTTTTGAGGATGGAGTCTGCAGGAAAGCAGAGAGGGCCAAATTGTCTGGGGCATTTGAAAGGGTTCCAGGAGGCAGTGAGAACCAGCATTACTTTTCCCCGCTGGCACCTTTGCTGTGGCAGCAAAAGCTGGACGTTTGTCTTTTTTGCTCCGGAGGCTGCCGAAAGCGAAAACAGGTGCTTTTGAGGATGGAGTCCGCAGGAAAGCAGAGAGGGCCAAATTGTCTCTGGCATTTGAAAGGGTTCCAGGAGGCAGTGAGAACCAGCATTACTTTTCCCCGCTGGCACCTTTGCTGTGGCAGCAAAAGCTGGACGTTTGTCTTTTTTGCTCCGGAGGCTGCCGAAAGCGAAAACAGGTGCTTTTGAGGATGGAGTCCGCAGGAAAGCAGAGAGGCCAAAATTGTCTGGGGCATTTGAACAGGTTCCAGGGAGGCAGTGAGAACCAGCATTACTTTTCCCCGCTGGCACCTTTGCTGTGGCAGCAAAAGCTGGACGTTTGTCTTTTTTGCTCCGGACGCTGCCGAAAGCGAAAACAGGTGCTTTTGAGGATGGAGTCCGCAGGAAAGCAGAGAGGGCCAAATTGTCTGGGGCATTTGAAAGGGTTCCAGGAGGCAGTGAGAACCAGCATTACTTTTCCCCGCTGGCACCTTTGCTGTGGCAGCAAAAGCTGGACGTTTGTCTTTTTTGCTCCGGAGGCTGCCGAAAGCGAAAACAGGTGCTTTTGAGGATGGAGTCCACAGGAAAGCAGAGAGGGCCAAATTGTCTGTGGCATTTGAAAGGGTTCCAGGAGGCAGTGAGAACCAGCATTACTTTTCCCCGCTGGCACCTTTGCTGTGGCAGCAAAAGCTGGACGTTTGTCTTTTTTGCTCCGGAGGCTGCCGAAAGCGAAAATAGGTGCTTTTGAGGATGGAGTCCGCAGGAAAGCAGAGAGGGCCAAATTGTCTGTGGCATTTGAAAGAGTTCCAGGAGGCAGTGAGAACCAGCATCACTTTTCCCCGCTGGCACCTTTGCTGTGGCAGCAAAAGCTGGACGTTTGTCTTTTTACCACCGGAGGGCGCCGAAAGTGAAAAAAGGCGCTTTTGAGGATGGAGTCCGCAAGAAAGCAGAGAGGGCCAAATTGTCTGTGGCATTTGAAAGGGTTCCAGGAGGCAGTGAGAACCAGCATTACTTTTCCCCACTGGCACCTTTGCTGTGGCAGCAAAAGCTGGACGTTTGTCTTTTTTGCTCCGGAGGCTGCCGAAAGCGAAAACAGGTGCTTTTGAGGATGGAGTCCGCAGGAAAGCAGAGAGGGCCAAATTGTCTGGGGCATTTGAAAGGGTTCCAGGAGACAGTGAGAACCAGCATTACTTTTCCCCGCTGGCACCTTTGCTGTGGCAGCAAAAGCTGGACGTTTGTCTTTTTTGCTCCGGAGGCTGCCGAAAGCGAAAATAGGTGCTTTTGAGGATGGAGTCCGCAGGAAAGCAGAGAGGGCCAAATTGTCTGGGGCATTTGAAAGGGTTCCAGGAGGCAGTGAGAACCAGCATTACTTTTCCCCGCTGGCACCTTTGTTGTGGCAGCAAAAACTGGCGTTTGTCATTTTTTGCTCCGGAGGGCGCCGAAAGCAAAAATAGGTGCTTTTGAGGATGGAGTCCGCAGGAAAGCAGAGAGGGCCAAATTGTCTGTGGCATTTGAAAGAGTTCCAGGAGGCAGTGAGAACCAGCATTACTTTTCCCCGCTGGCACCTTTGCTGTGGCAGCAAAAGCTGGACGTTTGTCTTTTTTGGTCCGGAGGTTGCCGAAAGCGAAAACAGGTGCTTTTGAGGATGGAGTCCGCAGGAAAGCAGAGAGGGCCAAATTGTCAGGGGCATTTGAACGGGTTCCAGGAGGCAGTGAGAACCAGCATTACTTTTCCCCGCTGGCACCTTTGCTGTGGCAGCAAAAGCTGGACGTTTGTCTTTTTTGCTCCGGAGGCTGCCGAAAGCGAAAACAGGTGCTTTTGAGGATGGAGTCCACAGGAAAGCAGAGAGGGCCAAATTGTCTGTGGCATTTGAAAGGGTTCCAGGAGGCAGTGAGAACCAGCATTACTTTTCCCCGCTGGCACCTTTGCTGTGGCAGCAAAAGCTGGACGTTTGTCTTTTTTGCTCCGGAGGCTGCCGAAAGCGAAAATAGGTGCTTTTGAGGATGGAGTCCGCAGGAAAGCAGAGAGGGCCAAATTGTCTGTGGCATTTGAAAGGGTTCCAGGAGGCAGTGAGAACCAGCATTACTTTTCCCCGCTGGCACCTTTGCTGTGGCAGCAAAAGCTGGACGTTTGTCTTTTTACCACCGGAGGGCGCCGAAAGCGAAAACAGGTGCTTTTGAGGATGGAGTCCGCAGGAAAGCAGAGAGGGCCAAATTGTCTGGGGCATTTGAACAGGTTCCAGGAGGCAGTGAGAACCAGCATTACTTTTCCCCGCTGGCACCTTTGCTGTGGCAGCAAAAGCTGGACGTTTGTCTTTTTTGCTCCGGAGGTTGCCGAAAGCGAAAACAGGTGCTTTTGAGGATGGAGTCCGCAGGAAAGCAGAGAGGGCCAAATTGTCTGTGGCATTTGAAAGGGTTCAAGGAGGTAGTGAGAACCAGCATTACTTTTCCCCGCTGGCACCTTTGCTGTGGCAGCAAAAGCTGGACGTTTGTCTTTTTTGCTCCGGAGGCTGCCGAAAGCGAAAACAGGTGCTTTTGAGGATGGAGTCCGCAGGAAAGCAGAGAGGGCCAAATTGTCTGGGGCATTTGAAAGGGTTCCAGGAGGCAGTGAGAACCAGCATTACTTTTCCCCGCTGGCACCTTTGTTGTGGCAGCAAAAGCTGGACGTTTGTCTTTTTTGCTCTGGAGGCTGCCGAAAGCGAAAACAGGTGCTTTTGAGGATGGAGTCCGCAGGAAAGCAGAGAGGGCCAAATTGTCTGTGGCATTTGAAAGGGTTCCAGGAGGCAGTGAGAACCAGCATTATTTTTCCCCGCTGGCACCTTTGCTGTGGCAGCAAAAGCTGGACGTTTGTCTTTTTTGCTCCGGAGGCTGCCGAAAGCGAAAACAGGTGCTTTTGAGGATGGAGTCCGCAGGAAAGCAGAGAGGGCCAAATTGTCTGTGGCATTTGAAGAGGTTCCAGGAGGCAGTGAGAACCAGCATTACTTTTCCCCGCTGGCACGTTTGCTGTGGCAGCAAAAGCTGGACGTTTGTCTTTTTTGCTCCGGAGGCTGCCGAAAGCGAAAACAGGTGCTTTTGAGGATGGAGTCCGCAGGAAAGCAGAGAGAGCCAAATTGTCTGGGGCATTTGAAGGAGTTCCAGGAGGCAGTGAGAACCAGCATTACTTTTCCCCGCTGGCACCTTTGCTGTGGCAGCAAAAGCTGGACGTTTGTCTTTTTTGCTCCGGAGGCTGCCGAAAGCGAAAACAGGTGCTTTTGACGATGGAGTCCGCAGGAAAGCAGAGAGGGCCAAATTGTCTGTGGCATTTGAAAGAGTTCCAGGAGGCAGTGAGAACCAGCATTACTTTTCCCCGCTGGCACCTTTGCTGTGGCAGCAAAAGCTGGACGTTTGTCTTTTTACCACCGGAGGGCGCCAAAAGTGAAAAAAGGCGCTTTTGAGGATAGAGTCCGCAGGAAAGCAGAGAGGGCCAAATTGTCAGGGGCATTTGAAAGGGTTCCAGGAGGCAGTGAGAACCAGCATTACTTTTCCCCGCTGGCACCTTTGCTGTGGCAGCAAAAGCTGGACGTTTGTCTTTTTTGCTCCGGAGGCTGCCGAAAGCGAAAACAGGTGCTTTTGAGGATGGAGTCCGCAGGAAAGCAGAGAGGGCCAAATTGTCTGTGGCATTTGAAAGGGTTCCAGGAGGCAGTGAGAACCAGCATTACTTTTCCCCGCTGGCACCTTTGCTGAGGCAGCAAAAGCTGGACGTTTGTCTTTTTTGCTCCGGAGGCTGCCGAAAGCGAAAACAGGTGCTTTTGAGGATGGAGTCCGCAGGAAAGCAGAGAGGGCCAAATTGTCGGGGCATTTGAAAGGGTTCCAGGAGGCAGTGAGAACCAGCATTACTTTTCCCCGCTGGCACCTTTGCTGTGGCAGCAAAAGCTGGACGTTTGTCTTTTTTGCTCCGGACGCTGCCGAAAGCGGAAAACAGGTGCTTTTGAGGATGGAGTCCGCAGGGAAAGCAGAGAGGGCCAAATTGTCTGGGGCATTTGAAAGGGTTCCAGGAGGCAGTGAGAACCAGCATTACTTTTCCCCGCTGGCACCTTTGCTGTGGCAGCAAAAGCTGGACGTTTGTCTTTTTTGCTCCGGAGGCTGCCGAAAGCGAAAACAGGTGCTTTTGAGGATGGAGTCCACAGGAAAGCAGAGAGGGCCAAATTGTCTGTGGCATTTGAAAGGGTTCCAGGAGGCAGTGAGAACCAGCATTACTTTTCCCCGCTGGCACCTTTGCTGTGGCAGCAAAAGCTGGACGTTTGTCTTTTTTGCTCCGGAGGCTGCCGAAAGCGAAAATAGGTGCTTTTGAGGATGGAGTCCGCAGGAAAGCAGAGAGGGCCAAATTGTCTGTGGCATTTGAAAGAGTTCCAGGAGGCAGTGAGAACCAGCATCACTTTTCCCCGCTGGCATCTTTGCTGTGGCAGCAAAAGCTGGACGTTTGTCTTTTTACCACCGGAGGGCGCCGAAAGTGAAAAAAGGCGCTTTTGAGGATAGAGTCCACAGGAAAGCAGAGAGGGCTTAATTTTCTGGGGCATTTGAAAGGGTTCCAGGAGGCAGTGAGAACCAGCATTACTTTTCCCCTCTGGCACCTTTGCTGTGGCAGCAAAAGCTGGACGTTTGTCTTTTTTGCTCCGGAGGCTGCCGAAAGCGAAAACAGGTGCTTTTGAGGATGGAGTCCGCAGGAAAGCACAGAGGGCCAAATTGTCTGTGGCATTTGAAAGGGTTCCAGGAGGCAGTGAGAACCAGCATTACTTTTCCCCGCTGGCACCTTTGCTGTGGCAGCAAAAGCTGGACGTTTGTCTTTTTTTGCTCCGGACGCTGCCGAAAGCGAAAACAGGTGCTTTTGAGGATGGAGTCCGCAGGAAAGCAGAGAGGGCCAAATTGTCTGTGGCATTTGAAAGGGTTCCAGGAGGCAGTGAGAACCAGCATTACTTTTCCCCGCTGGCACCTTTGCTGTGGCAGCAAAAGCTGGACGTTTGTCTTTTTTGCTCCGGAGGCTGCCGAAAGCGAAAATAGGTGCTTTTGAGGATGGAGTCCGCAGGAAAGCAGAGAGGGCCAAATTGTCTGGGGCATTTGAAGAGGTTCCAGGAGGCAGTGAGAACCAGCATTACTTTTCCCCGCTGGCACCTTTGCTGTGGCAGCAAAAGCTGGACGTTTGTCTTTTTTGCTCCGGAGGGCGCCGAAAGCGAAAACAGGTGCTTTTGAGGATGGAGTCCGCAGGAAAGCAGAGAGGGCCAAATTGTCTGTGGCATTTGAAAGAGTTCCAGGAGGCAGTGAGAACCAGCATTACTTTTCCCCGCTGGCACCTTTGCTGTGGCAGCAAAAGCTGGACGTTTGTCTTTTTTGCTCCGGAGGCTGCCGAAAGCGAAAACAGGTGCTTTTGAGGATGGAGTCCGCAGGAAAGCAGAGAGGGCCAAATTGTCTGGGGCATTTGAAAGGGTTCCAGGAGGCAGTGAGAACCAGCATTACTTTTCCCCGCTGGCACCTTTGCTGAGGCAGCAAAAGCTGGCCGTTTGTCTTTTTTGCTCCGGAGGCTGCCGAAAGCGAAAACAGGTGCTTTTGAGGATGGAGTCCGCAGGAAAGCAGAGAGGGCCAAATTGTCTGGGGCATTTGAAGAGGTTCCAGGAGGCAGTGAGAACCAGCATTACTTTTCCCCGCTGGCACCTTTGCTGTGGCAGCAAAAGCTGGACGTTTGTCTTTTTTGCTCCGGACGCTGCCGAAAGCCAAAACAGGTGCTTTTGAGGATGGAGTCCGCAGGAAAGCAGAGAGGGCCAAATTGTCTGGGGCATTTGAAAGGGTTCCAGGAGGCAGTGAGAACCAGCATTACTTTTCCCCGCTGGCACCTTTGCTGTGGCAGCAAAAGCTGGACGTTTGTCTTTTTTGCTCCGGAGGCTGCCGAAAGCGAAAACAGGTGCTTTTGAGGATGGGGTCCACAGGAAAGCAGAAAGGGCCAAATTGTCTGTGGCATTTGAAAGGGTTCCAGGAGGCAGTGAGAACCAGCATTACTTTTCCCCGCTGGCACCTTTGCTGTGGCAGCAAAAGCTGGACGTTTGTCTTTTTTGCTCCGGAGGCTGCCGAAAGCGAAAATAGGTGCTTTTGAGGATGGAGTCCGCAGGAAAGCAGAGAGGGCCAAATTGTCTGTGGCATTTGAAAGAGTTCCAGGAGGCAGTGAGAACCAGCATCACTTTTCCCCGCTGGCACCTTTGCTGTGGCAGCAAAAGCTGGACGTTTGTCTTTTTACCACCGGAGGGCGCCGAAAGTGAAAAAAGGCGCTTTTGAGGATAGAGTCCACAGGAAAGCAGAGAGGGCTTAATTTTCTGGGGCATTTGAAAGGGTTCCAGGAGGCAGTGAGAACCAGCATTACTTTTCCCCGCTGGCACCTTTGCTGTGGCAGCAAAAGCTGGACGTTTGTCTTTTTTGCTCCGGAGGCTGCCGAAAGCGAAAATAGGTGCTTTTGAGGATGGAGTCCGCAGGAAAGCAGAGAGGGCCAAATTGTCTGTGGCATTTGAAAGGGTTCCAGGAGGCAGTGAGAACCAGCATTACTTTTCCCCGCTGGCACCTTTGCTGTGGCAGCAAAAGCTGGACGTTTGTCTTTTTTGCTCCGGACGCTGCCGAAAGCGAAAACAGGTGCTTTTGAGGATGGAGTCCGCAGGAAAGCAGAGAGGGCCAAATTGTCTGGGGCATTTGAAAGGGTTCCAGGAGGCAGTGAGAACCAGCATTACTTTTCCCCGCTGGCACCTTTGCTGTGGCAGCAAAAGCTGGACGTTTGTCTTTTTTGCTCCGGAGGCTGCCGAAAGCGAAAATAGGTGCTTTTGAGGATGGAGTCCGCAGGAAAGCAGAGAGGGCCAAATTGTCTGGGGCATTTGAAGAGGTTCCAGGAGGCAGTGAGAACCAGCATTACTTTTCCCCGCTGGCACCTTTGCTGTGGCAGCAAAAGCTGGACGTTTGTCTTTTTTGCTCCGGAGGCTGCCGAAAGCGAAAACAGGTGCTTTTGAGGATGGAGTCCACAGGAAAGCAGAGAGGGCCAAATTGTCTGGGGCATTTGAAAGGGTTCCAGGAGGCAGTGAGAACCAGCATTACTTTTCCCCGCTGGCACCTTTGCTGTGGCAGCAAAAGCTGGACGTTTGTCTTTTTTGCTCCGGAGGCTGCCGAAAGCGAAAATAGGTGCTTTTGAGGATGGAGTCCGCAGGAAAGCAGAGAGGGCCAAATTGTCTGGGGCATTTGAAAGGGTTCCAGGAGGCAGTGAGAACCAGCATTACTTTTCCCCGCTGGCACCTTTGCTGTGGCAGCAAAAGCTGGACGTTTTTCTTTTTACCACCGGAGGGCGCCGAAAGTGAAAAAAGGCGCTTTTCAGGATAGAGTCCGCAGGAAAGCAGAGAGGGCCAAATTGTCAGGGGCATTTGAAGGAGTTCCAGGAGGCAGTGAGAACCAGCATTACTTTTCCCTGCTGGCACCTTTGCTGTGGCAGCAAAAGCTGGACGTTTGTCTTTTTTGCTCCGGAGGGCGCCGAAAGCAAAAATAGGTGCTTTTGAGGATGGAGTCCGCAGGAAAGCAGAGAGGGCCAAATTGTCTGTGGCATTTGAAAGGGTTCCAGGAGGCAGTGAGAACCAGCATTACTTTTCCCCGCTGGCACCTTTGCTGTGGCAGCAAAAGCTGGACGTTTGTCTTTTTTGCTCCGGAGGTTGCCGAAAGCGAAAACAGGTGCTTTTGAGGATGGAGTCCGCAGGAAAGCAGAGAGGGCCAAATTGTCTGGGGCATTTGAAAGGGTTCCAGGAGGCAGTGAGAACCAGCATTACTTTTCCCCGCTGGCACCTTTGCTGTGGCAGCAAAAGCTGGACGTTTGTCTTTTTTGCTCCGGACGCTGCCGAAAGCGAAAACAGGTGCTTTTGAGGATGGAGTCCGCAGGAAAGCAGAGAGGGCCAAATTGTCTGGGGCATTTGAAAGGGTTCCAGGAGGCAGTGAGAACCAGCATTACTTTTCCCCGCTGGCACCTTTGCTGTGGCAGCAAAAGCTGGACGTTTGTCTTTTTTGCTCCGGAGGCTGCCGAAAGCGAAAACAGGTGCTTTTGAGGATGGAGTCCACAGGAAAGCAGAGAGGGCCAAATTGTCTGTGGCATTTGAAAGGGTTCCAGGAGGCAGTGAGAACCAGCATTACTTTTCCCCGCTGGCACCTTTGCTGTGGCAGCAAAAGCTGGACGTTTGTCTTTTTTGCTCCGGAGGCTGCCGAAAGCGAAAATAGGTGCTTTTGAGGATGGAGTCCGCAGGAAAGCAGAGAGGGCCAAATTGTCTGTGGCATTTGAAAGAGTTCCAGGAGGCAGTGAGAACCAGCATCACTTTTCCCCGCTGGCACCTTTGCTGTGGCAGCAAAAGCTGGACGTTTGTCTTTTTACCACCGGAGGGCGCCGAAAGTGAAAAAAGGCGCTTTTGAGGATAGAGTCCACAGGAAAGCAGAGAGGGCTTAATTGTCTGGGGCATTTGAAAGGGTTCCAGGAGGCAGTGAGAACCAGCATTACTTTTCCCCGCTGGCACCTTTGCTGTGGCAGCAAAAGCTGGACGTTTGTCTTTTTTGCTCCGGAGGCTGCCGAAAGCGAAAATAGGTGCTTTTGAGGATGGAGTCCGCAGGAAAGCAGAGAGGGCCAAATTGTCTGTGGCATTTGAAAGGGTTCCAGGAGGCAGTGAGAACCAGCATTACTTTTCCCCGCTGGCACCTTTGCTGTGGCAGCAAAAGCTGGACGTTTGTCTTTTTTGCTCCGGACGCTGCCGAAAGCGAAAACAGGTGCTTTTGAGGATGGAGTCCGCAGGAAAGCAGAGAGGGCCAAATTGTCTGTGGCATTTGAAAGGGTTCCAGGAGGCAGTGAGAACCAGCATTACTTTTCCCCGCTGGCACCTTTGCTGTGGCAGCAAAAGCTGGACGTTTGTCTTTTTTGCTCCGGAGGCTGCCGAAAGCGAAAATAGGTGCTTTTGAGGATGGAGTCCGCAGGAAAGCAGAGAGGGCCAAATTGTCTGTGGCATTTGAAAGAGTTCCAGGAGGCAGTGAGAACCAGCATCACTTTTCCCCGCTGGCATCTTTGCTGTGGCAGCAAAAGCTGGACGTTTGTCTTTTTACCACCGGAGGGCGCCGAAAGTGAAAAAAGGCGCTTTTGAGGATAGAGTCCACAGGAAAGCAGAGAGGGCTTAATTTTCTGGGGCATTTGAAAGGGTTCCAGGAGGCAGTGAGAACCAGCATTACTTTTCCCCTCTGGCACCTTTGCTGTGGCAGCAAAAGCTGGACGTTTGTCTTTTTTGCTCCGGAGGCTGCCGAAAGCGAAAACAGGTGCTTTTGAGGATGGAGTCCGCAGGAAAGCACAGAGGGCCAAATTGTCTGTGGCATTTGAAAGGGTTCCAGGAGGCAGTGAGAACCAGCATTACTTTTCCCCGCTGGCACCTTTGCTGTGGCAGCAAAAGCTGGACGTTTGTCTTTTTTGCTCCGGAGGCTGCCGAAAGCGAAAATAGGTGCTTTTGAGGATGGAGTCCGCAGGAAAGCAGAGAGGGCCAAATTGTCTGGGGCATTTGAAGAGGTTCCAGGAGGCAGTGAGAACCAGCATTACTTTTCCCCGCTGGCACCTTTGCTGTGGCAGCAAAAGCTGGACGTTTGTCTTTTTTGCTCCGGAGGGCGCCGAAAGCGAAAACAGGTGCTTTTGAGGATGGAGTCCGCAGGAAAGCAGAGAGGGCCAAATTGTCTGTGGCATTTGAAAGAGTTCCAGGAGGCAGTGAGAACCAGCATTACTTTTCCCCGCTGGCACCTTTGCTGTGGCAGCAAAAGCTGGACGTTTGTCTTTTTTGCTCCGGAGGCTGCCGAAAGCGAAAACAGGTGCTTTTGAGGATGGAGTCCGCAGGAAAGCAGAGAGGGCCAAATTGTCTGTGGCATTTGAAAGGGTTCCAGGAGGCAGTGAGAACCAGCATTACTTTTCCCCGCTGGCACCTTTGCTGAGGCAGCAAAAGCTGGCCGTTTGTCTTTTTTGCTCCGGAGGCTGCCGAAAGCGAAAACAGGTGCTTTTGAGGATGGAGTCCGCAGGAAAGCAGAGAGGGCCAAATTGTCTGGGGCATTTGAAGAGGTTCCAGGAGGCAGTGAGAACCAGCATTACTTTTCCCCGCTGGCACCTTTGCTGTGGCAGCAAAAGCTGGACGTTTGTCTTTTTTGCTCCGGACGCTGCCGAAAGCGAAAACAGGTGCTTTTGAGGATGGAGTCCGCAGGAAAGCAGAGAGGGCCAAATTGTCTGGGGCATTTGAAAGGGTTCCAGGAGGCAGTGAGAACCAGCATTACTTTTCCCCGCTGGCACCTTTGCTGTGGCAGCAAAAGCTGGACGTTTGTCTTTTTTGCTCCGGAGGCTGCCGAAAGCGAAAACAGGTGCTTTTGAGGATGGGGTCCACAGGAAAGCAGAAAGGGCCAAATTGTCTGTGGCATTTGAAAGGGTTCCAGGAGGCAGTGAGAACCAGCATTACTTTTCCCCGCTGGCACCTTTGCTGTGGCAGCAAAAGCTGGACGTTTGTCTTTTTTGCTCCGGAGGCTGCCGAAAGCGAAAATAGGTGCTTTTGAGGATGGAGTCCGCAGGAAAGCAGAGAGGGCCAAATTGTCTGTGGCATTTGAAAGAGTTCCAGGAGGCAGTGAGAACCAGCATCACTTTTCCCCGCTGGCACCTTTGCTGTGGCAGCAAAAGCTGGACGTTTGTCTTTTTACCACCGGAGGGCGCCGAAAGTGAAAAAAGGCGCTTTTGAGGATAGAGTCCACAGGAAAGCAGAGAGGGCTTAATTTTCTGGGCATTTGAAAGGGTTCCAGGAGGCAGTGAGAACCAGCATTACTTTTCCCCGCTGGCACCTTTGCTGTGGCAGCAAAAGCTGGACGTTTGTCTTTTTTGCTCCGGAGGCTGCCGAAAGCGAAAATAGGTGCTTTTGAGGATGGAGTCCGCAGGAAAGCAGAGAGGGCCAAATTGTCTGTGGCATTTGAAAGGGTTCCAGGAGGCAGTGAGAACCAGCATTACTTTTCCCCGCTGGCACCTTTGCTGTGGCAGCAAAAGCTGGACGTTTGTCTTTTTTGCTCCGGACGCTGCCGAAAGCGAAAACAGGTGCTTTTGAGGATGGAGTCCGCAGGAAAGCAGAGAGGGCCAAATTGTCTGGGGCATTTGAAAGGGTTCCAGGAGGCAGTGAGAACCAGCATTACTTTTCCCCGCTGGTACCTTTGCTGTGGCAGCAAAAGCTGGACGTTTGTCTTTTTTGCTCCGGAGGCTGCCGAAAGCGAAAATAGGTGCTTTTGAGGATGGAGTCCGCAGGAAAGCAGAGAGGGCCAAATTGTCTGGGGCATTTGAAGAGGTTCCAGGAGGCAGTGAGAACCAGCATTACTTTTCCCCGCTGGCACCTTTGCTGTGGCAGCAAAAGCTGGACGTTTGTCTTTTTTGCTCCGGAGGCTGCCGAAAGCGAAAACAGGTGCTTTTGAGGATGGAGTCCACAGGAAAGCAGAGAGGGCCAAATTGTCTGGGGCATTTGAAAGGGTTCCAGGAGGCAGTGAGAACCAGCATTACTTTTCCCCGCTGGCACCTTTGCTGTGGCAGCAAAAGCTGGACGTTTGTCTTTTTTGCTCCGGAGGCTGCCGAAAGCGAAAATAGGTGCTTTTGAGGATGGAGTCCGCAGGAAAGCAGAGAGGGCCAAATTGTCTGGGGCATTTGAAAGGGTTCCAGGAGGCAGTGAGAACCAGCATTACTTTTCCCCGCTGGCACCTTTGCTGTGGCAGCAAAAGCTGGACGTTTTTCTTTTTACCACCGGAGGGCGCCGAAAGTGAAAAAAGGCGCTTTTCAGGATAGAGTCCGCAGGAAAGCAGAGAGGGCCAAATTGTCAGGGGCATTTGAAGGAGTTCCAGGAGGCAGTGAGAACCAGCATTACTTTTCCCTGCTGGCACCTTTGCTGTGGCAGCAAAAGCTGGACGTTTGTCTTTTTTGCTCCGGAGGGCGCCGAAAGCAAAAATAGGTGCTTTTGAGGATGGAGTCCGCAGGAAAGCAGAGAGGGCCAAATTGTCTGTGGCATTTGAAAGGGTTCCAGGAGGCAGTGAGAACCAGCATTACTTTTCCCCGCTGGCACCTTTGCTGTGGCAGCAAAAGCTGGACGTTTGTCTTTTTTGCTCCGGAGGTTGCCGAAAGCGAAAACAGGTGCTTTTGAGGATGGAGTCCGCAGGAAAGCAGAGAGGGCCAAATTGTCTGGGGCATTTGAAAGGGTTCCAGGAGGCAGTGAGAACCAGCATTACTTTTCCCCGCTGGCACCTTTGCTGTGGCAGCAAAAGCTGGACGTTTGTCTTTTTTGCTCCGGACGCTGCCGAAAGCGAAAACAGGTGCTTTTGAGGATGGAGTCCGCAGGAAAGCAGAGAGGGCCAAATTGTCTGGGGCATTTGAAAGGGTTCCAGGAGGCAGTGAGAACCAGCATTACTTTTCCCCGCTGGCACCTTTGCTGTGGCAGCAAAAGCTGGACGTTTGTCTTTTTTGCTCCGGAGGCTGCCGAAAGCGAAAACAGGTGCTTTTGAGGATGGAGTCCACAGGAAAGCAGAGAGGGCCAAATTGTCTGTGGCATTTGAAAGGGTTCCAGGAGGCAGTGAGAACCAGCATTACTTTTCCCCGCTGGCACCTTTGCTGTGGCAGCAAAAGCTGGACGTTTGTCTTTTTTGCTCCGGAGGCTGCCGAAAGCGAAAATAGGTGCTTTTGAGGATGGAGTCCGCAGGAAAGCAGAGAGGGCCAAATTGTCTGTGGCATTTGAAAGAGTTCCAGGAGGCAGTGAGAACCAGCATCACTTTTCCCCGCTGGCACCTTTGCTGTGGCAGCAAAAGCTGGACGTTTGTCTTTTTACCACCGGAGGGCGCCGAAAGTGAAAAAAGGCGCTTTTGAGGATAGAGTCCACAGGAAAGCAGAGAGGGCTTAATTGTCTGGGGCATTTGAAAGGGTTCCAGGAGGCAGTGAGAACCAGCATTACTTTTCCCCGCTGGCACCTTTGCTGTGGCAGCAAAAGCTGGACGTTTGTCTTTTTTGCTCCGGAGGCTGCCGAAAGCGAAAATAGGTGCTTTTGAGGATGGAGTCCGCAGGAAAGCAGAGAGGGCCAAATTGTCTGTGGCATTTGAAAGGGTTCCAGGAGGCAGTGAGAACCAGCATTACTTTTCCCCGCTGGCACCTTTGCTGTGGCAGCAAAAGCTGGACGTTTGTCTTTTTTGCTCCGGACGCTGCCGAAAGCGAAAACAGGTGCTTTTGAGGATGGAGTCCGCAGGAAAGCAGAGAGGGCCAAATTGTCTGGGGCATTTGAAAGGGTTCCAGGAGGCAGTGAGAACCAGCATTACTTTTCCCCGCTGGCACCTTTGCTGTGGCAGCAAAAGCTGGACGTTTGTCTTTTTTGCTCCGGAGGCTGCTGAAAGCGAAAACAGGTGCTTTTGAGGATGGAGTCTGCAGGAAAGCAGAGAGGGCCAAATTGTCTGTGGCATTTGAAAGGGTTCCAGGAGGCAGTGAGAACCAGCATTACTTTTCCCCGCTGGCACCTTTGCTGTGGCAGCAAAAGCTGGACGTTTGTCTTTTTTGCTCCGGAGGCTGCCGAAAGCGAAAACAGGTGCTTTTGAGGATGGAGTCCGCAGGAAAGCAGAGAGGGCCAAATTGTCTGTGGCATTTCAAAGGGTTCCAGGAGGCAGTGAGAACCAGCATTACTTTTCCCCGCTGGCACCTTTGCTGTGGCAGCAAAAGCTGGACGTTTTTCTTTTTACCACCGGAGGGCGCCGAAAGTGAAAAAAGGCGCTTTTGAGGATAGAGTCCGCAGGAAAGCAGAGAGGGCCAAATTGTCAGGGGCATTTGAAAGGGTTCCAGGAGGCAGTGAGAACCAGCATTACTTTTCCCCACTGGCACCTTTGCTGTGGCAGCAAAAGCTGGACGTTTGTCTTTTTTGCTCCGGAGGCTGCCGAAAGCGAAAACAGGTGCTTTTGAGGATGGAGTCCGCAGGAAAGCAGAGAGGGCCAAATTGTCTGGGGCATTTGAAAGGGTTCCAGGAGGCAGTGAGAACCAGCATTACTTTTCCCCGCTGGCACCTTTGCTGTGGCAGCAAAAGCTGGACGTTTGTCTTTTTTGCTCCGGAGGCTGCCGAAAGCGAAAACAGGTGCTTTTGAGGATGGAGTCCGCAGGAAAGCAGAGAGGGCCAAATTGTCTGTGGCATTTGAAGAGGTTCCAGGAGGCAGTGAGAACCAGCATTACTTTTCCCCGCTGGCACCTTTGCTGTGGCAGCAAAAGCTGGCCGTTTGTCTTTTTTGCTCCGGAGGCTGCCGAAAGCGAAAACAGGTGCTTTTGAGGATGGAGTCCGCAGGAAAGCAGAGAGGGCCAAATTGTCTGTGGCATTTGAAAGGGTTCCAGGAGGCAGTGAGAACCAGCATTACTTTTCCCCGCTGGCACCTTTGCTGTGGCAGCAAAAGCTGGACGTTTGTCTTTTTTGCTCCGGAGGCTGCCGAAAGCGAAAACAGGTGCTTTTGAGGATGGGGTCCACAGGAAAGCAGAAAGGGCCAAATTGTCTGTGGCATTTGAAAGGGTTCCAGGAGGCAGTGAGAACCAGCATTACTTTTCCCCGCTGGCACCTTTGCTGTGGCAGCAAAAGCTGGACGTTTGTCTTTTTTGCTCCGGAGGCTGCCGAAAGCGAAAATAGGTGCTTTTGAGGATGGAGTCCGCAGGAAAGCAGAGAGGGCCAAATTGTCTGTGGCATTTGAAAGAGTTCCAGGAGGCAGTGAGAACCAGCATCACTTTTCCCCGCTGGCACCTTTGCTGTGGCAGCAAAAGCTGGACGTTTGTCTTTTTACCACCGGAGGGCGCCGAAAGTGAAAAAAGGCGCTTTTGAGGATAGAGTCCACAGGAAAGCAGAGAGGGCTTAATTTTCTGGGGCATTTGAAAGGCTTCCAGGAGGCAGTGAGAACCAGCATTACTTTTCCCCGCTGGCACCTTTGCTGTGGCAGCAAAAGCTGGACGTTTGTCTTTTTTGCTCCGGAGGCTGCCGAAAGCGAAAATAGGTGCTTTTGAGGATGGAGTCCGCAGGAAAGCAGAGAGGGCCAAATTGTCTGTGGCATTTGAAAGGGTTCCAGGAGGCAGTGAGAACCAGCATTACTTTTCCCCGCTGGCACCTTTGCTGTGGCAGCAAAAGCTGGACGTTTGTCTTTTTTGCTCCGGACGCTGCCGAAAGCGAAAACAGGTGCTTTTGAGGATGGAGTCCGCAGGAAAGCAGAGAGGGCCAAATTGTCTGGGGCATTTGAAAGGGTTCCAGGAGGCAGTGAGAACCAGCATTACTTTTCCCCGCTGGCACCTTTGCTGTGGCAGCAAAAGCTGGACGTTTGTCTTTTTTGCTCCGGAGGCTGCTGAAAGCGAAAACAGGTGCTTTTGAGGATGGAGTCTGCAGGAAAGCAGAGAGGGCCAAATTGTCTGTGGCATTTGAAAGGGTTCCAGGAGGCAGTGAGAACCAGCATTACTTTTCCCCGCTGGCACCTTTGCTGTGGCAGCAAAAGCTGGACGTTTGTCTTTTTTGCTCCGGAGGCTGCCGAAAGCGAAAACAGGTGCTTTTGAGGATGGAGTCCGCAGGAAAGCAGAGAGGGCCAAATTGTCTGTGGCATTTCAAAGGGTTCCAGGAGGCAGTGAGAACCAGCATTACTTTTCCCCGCTGGCACCTTTGCTGTGGCAGCAAAAGCTGGACGTTTTTCTTTTTACCACCGGAGGGCGCCGAAAGTGAAAAAAGGCGCTTTTGAGGATAGAGTCCGCAGGAAAGCAGAGAGGGCCAAATTGTCAGGGGCATTTGAAAGGGTTCCAGGAGGCAGTGAGAACCAGCATTACTTTTCCCCACTGGCACCTTTGCTGTGGCAGCAAAAGCTGGACGTTTGTCTTTTTTGCTCCGGAGGCTGCCGAAAGCGAAAACAGGTGCTTTTGAGGATGGAGTCCGCAGGAAAGCAGAGAGGGCCAAATTGTCTGGGGCATTTGAAAGGGTTCCAGGAGGCAGTGAGAACCAGCATTACTTTTCCCCGCTGGCACCTTTGCTGTGGCAGCAAAAGCTGGACGTTTGTCTTTTTTGCTCCGGAGGCTGCCGAAAGCGAAAACAGGTGCTTTTGAGGATGGAGTCCGCAGGAAAGCAGAGAGGGCCAAATTGTCTGTGGCATTTGAAGAGGTTCCAGGAGGCAGTGAGAACCAGCATTACTTTTCCCCGCTGGCACCTTTGCTGTGGCAGCAAAAGCTGGCCGTTTGTCTTTTTTGCTCCGGAGGCTGCCGAAAGCGAAAACAGGTGCTTTTGAGGATGGAGTCCGCAGGAAAGCAGAGAGGGCCAAATTGTCTGTGGCATTTGAAAGGGTTCCAGGAGGCAGTGAGAACCAGCATTACTTTTCCCCGCTGGCACCTTTGCTGTGGCAGCAAAAGCTGGACGTTTGTCTTTTTTGCTCCGGAGGCTGCCGAAAGCGAAAACAGGTGCTTTTGAGGATGGGGTCCACAGGAAAGCAGAAAGGGCCAAATTGTCTGTGGCATTTGAAAGGGTTCCAGGAGGCAGTGAGAACCAGCATTACTTTTCCCCGCTGGCACCTTTGCTGTGGCAGCAAAAGCTGGACGTTTGTCTTTTTTGCTCCGGAGGCTGCCGAAAGCGAAAATAGGTGCTTTTGAGGATGGAGTCCGCAGGAAAGCAGAGAGGGCCAAATTGTCTGTGGCATTTGAAAGAGTTCCAGGAGGCAGTGAGAACCAGCATCACTTTTCCCCGCTGGCACCTTTGCTGTGGCAGCAAAAGCTGGACGTTTGTCTTTTTACCACCGGAGGGCGCCGAAAGTGAAAAAAGGCGCTTTTGAGGATAGAGTCCACAGGAAAGCAGAGAGGGCTTAATTTTCTGGGGCATTTGAAAGGCTTCCAGGAGGCAGTGAGAACCAGCATTACTTTTCCCCGCTGGCACCTTTGCTGTGGCAGCAAAAGCTGGACGTTTGTCTTTTTTGCTCCGGAGGCTGCCGAAAGCGAAAATAGGTGCTTTTGAGGATGGAGTCCGCAGGAAAGCAGAGAGGGCCAAATTGTCTGTGGCATTTGAAAGGGTTCCAGGAGGCAGTGAGAACCAGCATTACTTTTCCCCGCTGGCACCTTTGCTGTGGCAGCAAAAGCTGGACGTTTGTCTTTTTTGCTCCGGACGCTGCCGAAAGCGAAAACAGGTGCTTTTGAGGATGGAGTCCGCAGGAAAGCAGAGAGGGCCAAATTGTCTGGGGCATTTGAAAGGGTTCCAGGAGGCAGTGAGAACCAGCATTACTTTTCCCCGCTGGCACCTTTGCTGTGGCAGCAAAAGCTGGACGTTTGTCTTTTTTGCTCCGGAGGCTGCCGAAAGCGAAAATAGGTGCTTTTGAGGATGGAGTCCGCAGGAAAGCAGAGAGGGCCAAATTGTCTGGGGCATTTGAAGAGGTTCCAGGAGGCAGTGAGAACCAGCATTACTTTTCCCCGCTGGCACCTTTGCTGTGGCAGCAAAAGCTGGACGTTTGTCTTTTTTGCTCCGGAGGCTGCCGAAAGCGAAAACAGGTGCTTTTGAGGATGGAGTCCACAGGAAAGCAGAGAGGGCCAAATTGTCTGGGGCATTTGAAAGGGTTCCAGGAGGCAGTGAGAACCAGCATTACTTTTCCCCGCTGGCACCTTTGCTGTGGCAGCAAAAGCTGGACGTTTGTCTTTTTTGCTCCGGAGGCTGCCGAAAGCGAAAATAGGTGCTTTTGAGGATGGAGTCCGCAGGAAAGCAGAGAGGGCCAAATTGTCTGGGGCATTTGAAAGGGTTCCAGGAGGCAGTGAGAACCAACATTACTTTTCCCCGCTGGCACCTTTGCTGTGGCAGCAAAAGCTGGACGTTTTTCTTTTTACCACCGGAGGGCGCCGAAAGTGAAAAAAGGCGCTTTTCAGGATAGAGTCCGCAGGAAAGCAGAGAGGGCCAAATTGTCAGGGGCATTTGAAGGAGTTCCAGGAGGCAGTGAGAACCAGCATTACTTTTCCCTGCTGGCACCTTTGCTGTGGCAGCAAAAGCTGGACGTTTGTCTTTTTTGCTCCGGAGGGCGCCGAAAGCAAAAATAGGTGCTTTTGAGGATGGAGTCCGCAGGAAAGCAGAGAGGGCCAAATTGTCTGTGGCATTTGAAAGGGTTCCAGGAGGCAGTGAGAACCAGCATTACTTTTCCCCGCTGGCACCTTTGCTGTGGCAGCAAAAGCTGGACGTTTGTCTTTTTTGCTCCGGAGGTTGCCGAAAGCGAAAACAGGTGCTTTTGAGGATGGAGTCCGCAGGAAAGCAGAGAGGGCCAAATTGTCTGGGGCATTTGAAAGGGTTCCAGGAGGCAGTGAGAACCAGCATTACTTTTCCCCGCTGGCACCTTTGCTGTGGCAGCAAAAGCTGGACGTTTGTCTTTTTTGCTCCGGACGCTGCCGAAAGCGAAAACAGGTGCTTTTGAGGATGGAGTCCGCAGGAAAGCAGAGAGGGCCAAATTGTCTGGGGCATTTGAAAGGGTTCCAGGAGGCAGTGAGAACCAGCATTACTTTTCCCCGCTGGCACCTTTGCTGTGGCAGCAAAAGCTGGACGTTTGTCTTTTTTGCTCCGGAGGCTGCCGAAAGCGAAAACAGGTGCTTTTGAGGATGGAGTCCACAGGAAAGCAGAGAGGGCCAAATTGTCTGTGGCATTTGAAAGGGTTCCAGGAGGCAGTGAGAACCAGCATTACTTTTCCCCGCTGGCACCTTTGCTGTGGCAGCAAAAGCTGGACGTTTGTCTTTTTTGCTCCGGAGGCTGCCGAAAGCGAAAATAGGTGCTTTTGAGGATGGAGTCCGCAGGAAAGCAGAGAGGGCCAAATTGTCTGTGGCATTTGAAAGAGTTCCAGGAGGCAGTGAGAACCAGCATCACTTTTCCCCGCTGGCACCTTTGCTGTGGCAGCAAAAGCTGGACGTTTGTCTTTTTACCACCGGAGGGCGCCGAAAGTGAAAAAAGGCGCTTTTGAGGATAGAGTCCACAGGAAAGCAGAGAGGGCTTAATTGTCTGGGGCATTTGAAAGGGTTCCAGGAGGCAGTGAGAACCAGCATTACTTTTCCCCGCTGGCACCTTTGCTGTGGCAGCAAAAGCTGGACGTTTGTCTTTTTTGCTCCGGAGGCTGCCGAAAGCGAAAATAGGTGCTTTTGAGGATGGAGTCCGCAGGAAAGCAGAGAGGGCCAAATTGTCTGTGGCATTTGAAAGGGTTCCAGGAGGCAGTGAGAACCAGCATTACTTTTCCCCGCTGGCACCTTTGCTGTGGCAGCAAAAGCTGGACGTTTGTCTTTTTTGCTCCGGACGCTGCCGAAAGCGAAAACAGGTGCTTTTGAGGATGGAGTCCGCAGGAAAGCAGAGAGGGCCAAATTGTCTGGGGCATTTGAAAGGGTTCCAGGAGGCAGTGAGAACCAGCATTACTTTTCCCCGCTGGCACCTTTGCTGTGGCAGCAAAAGCTGGACGTTTGTCTTTTTTGCTCCGGAGGCTGCTGAAAGCGAAAACAGGTGCTTTTGAGGATGGAGTCTGCAGGAAAGCAGAGAGGGCCAAATTGTCTGTGGCATTTGAAAGGGTTCCAGGAGGCAGTGAGAACCAGCATTACTTTTCCCCGCTGGCACCTTTGCTGTGGCAGCAAAAGCTGGACGTTTGTCTTTTTTGCTCCGGAGGCTGCCGAAAGCGAAAACAGGTGCTTTTGAGGATGGAGTCCGCAGGAAAGCAGAGAGGGCCAAATTGTCTGTGGCATTTCAAAGGGTTCCAGGAGGCAGTGAGAACCAGCATTACTTTTCCCCGCTGGCACCTTTGCTGTGGCAGCAAAAGCTGGACGTTTTTCTTTTTACCACCGGAGGGCGCCGAAAGTGAAAAAAGGCGCTTTTGAGGATAGAGTCCGCAGGAAAGCAGAGAGGGCCAAATTGTCAGGGGCATTTGAAAGGGTTCCAGGAGGCAGTGAGAACCAGCATTACTTTTCCCCACTGGCACCTTTGCTGTGGCAGCAAAAGCTGGACGTTTGTCTTTTTTGCTCCGGAGGCTGCCGAAAGCGAAAACAGGTGCTTTTGAGGATGGAGTCCGCAGGAAAGCAGAGAGGGCCAAATTGTCTGTGGCATTTGAAAGGGTTCCAGGAGGCAGTGAGAACCAGCATTACTTTTCCCCGCTGGCACCTTTGCTGTGGCAGCAAAAGCTGGACGTTTGTCTTTTTTGCTCCGGAGGCTGCCGAAAGCGAAAACAGGTGCTTTTGAGGATGGAGTCCGCAGGAAAGCAGAGAGGGCCAAATTGTCTGTGGCATTTGAAAGGGTTCCAGGAGGCAGTGAGAACCAGCATTACTTTTCCCCGCTGGCACCTTTGCTGAGGCAGCAAAAGCTGGCCGTTTGTCTTTTTTGCTCCGGAGGCTGCCGAAAGCGAAAACAGGTGCTTTTGAGGATGGAGTCCGCAGGAAAGCAGAGAGGGCCAAATTGTCTGGGGCATTTGAAAGGGTTCCAGGAGGCAGTGAGAACCAGCATTACTTTTCCCCGCTGGCACCTTTGCTGTGGCAGCAAAAGCTGGACGTTTGTCTTTTTTGCTCCGGAGGCTGCCGAATGCGAAAATAGGTGCTTTTGAGGATGGAGTCCGCAGGAAAGCAGAGAGGGCCAAATTGTCTGGGGCATTTGAAGAGGTTCCAGGAGGCAGTGAGAACCAGCATTACTTTTCCCCGCTGGCACCTTTGCTGTGGCAGCAAAAGCTGGACGTTTGTCTTTTTTGCTCCGGAGGCTGCCGAAAGCGAAAATAGGTGCTTTTGAGGATGGAGTCCGCAGGAAAGCAGAGAGGGCCAAATTGTCTGTGGCATTTGAAAGGGTTCCAGGAGGCAGTGAGAACCAGCATTACTTTTCCCCGCTGGCACCTTTGCTGTGGCAGCAAAAGCTGGACGTTTGTCTTTTTTGCTCCGGACGCTGCCGAAAGCGAAAACAGGTGCTTTTGAGGATGGAGTCCGCAGGAAAGCAGAGAGGGCCAAATTGTCTGGGGCATTTGAAAGGGTTCCAGGAGGCAGTGAGAACCAGCATTACTTTTCCCCGCTGGCACCTTTGCTGTGGCAGCAAAAGCTGGACGTTTGTCTTTTTTGCTCCGGAGGCTGCTGAAAGCGAAAACAGGTGCTTTTGAGGATGGAGTCTGCAGGAAAGCAGAGAGGGCCAAATTGTCTGTGGCATTTGAAAGGGTTCCAGGAGGCAGTGAGAACCAGCATTACTTTTCCCCGCTGGCACCTTTGCTGTGGCAGCAAAAGCTGGACGTTTGTCTTTTTTGCTCCGGAGGCTGCCGAAAGCGAAAACAGGTGCTTTTGAGGATGGAGTCCGCAGGAAAGCAGAGAGGGCCAAATTGTCTGTGGCATTTCAAAGGGTTCCAGGAGGCAGTGAGAACCAGCATTACTTTTCCCCGCTGGCACCTTTGCTGTGGCAGCAAAAGCTGGACGTTTTTCTTTTTACCACCGGAGGGCGCCGAAAGTGAAAAAAGGCGCTTTTGAGGATAGAGTCCGCAGGAAAGCAGAGAGGGCCAAATTGTCAGGGGCATTTGAAAGGGTTCCAGGAGGCAGTGAGAACCAGCATTACTTTTCCCCACTGGCACCTTTGCTGTGGCAGCAAAAGCTGGACGTTTGTCTTTTTTGCTCCGGAGGCTGCCGAAAGCGAAAACAGGTGCTTTTGAGGATGGAGTCCGCAGGAAAGCAGAGAGGGCCAAATTGTCTGTGGCATTTGAAAGGGTTCCAGGAGGCAGTGAGAACCAGCATTACTTTTCCCCGCTGGCACCTTTGCTGTGGCAGCAAAAGCTGGACGTTTGTCTTTTTTGCTCCGGAGGCTGCCGAAAGCGAAAACAGGTGCTTTTGAGGATGGAGTCCGCAGGAAAGCAGAGAGGGCCAAATTGTCTGTGGCATTTGAAAGGGTTCCAGGAGGCAGTGAGAACCAGCATTACTTTTCCCCGCTGGCACCTTTGCTGAGGCAGCAAAAGCTGGCCGTTTGTCTTTTTTGCTCCGGAGGCTGCCGAAAGCGAAAACAGGTGCTTTTGAGGATGGAGTCCGCAGGAAAGCAGAGAGGGCCAAATTGTCTGGGGCATTTGAAAGGGTTCCAGGAGGCAGTGAGAACCAGCATTACTTTTCCCCGCTGGCACCTTTGCTGTGGCAGCAAAAGCTGGACGTTTGTCTTTTTTGCTCCGGAGGCTGCCGAATGCGAAAATAGGTGCTTTTGAGGATGGAGTCCGCAGGAAAGCAGAGAGGGCCAAATTGTCTGGGGCATTTGAAGAGGTTCCAGGAGGCAGTGAGAACCAGCATTACTTTTCCCCGCTGGCACCTTTGCTGTGGCAGCAAAAGCTGGACGTTTGTCTTTTTTGCTCCGGAGGCTGCCGAAAGCGAAAACAGGTGCTTTTGAGGATGGAGTCCGCAGGAAAGCAGAGAGGGCCAAATTGTCTGTGGCATTTGAAAGGGTTCCAGGAGGCAGTGAGAACCAGCATTACTTTTCCCCGCTGGCACCTTTGCTGTGGCAGCAAAAGCTGGACGTTTGTCTTTTTTGCTCCGGAGGCTGCCGAAAGCGAAAACAGGTGCTTTTGAGGATGGAGTCCGCAGGAAAGCAGAGAGGGCCAAATTGTCTGGGGCATTTGAAAGGGTTCCAGGAGGCAGTGAGAACCAGCATTACTTTTCCCCGCTGGCACCTTTGCTGTGGCAGCAAAAGCTGGACGTTTGTCTTTTTTGCTCCGGAGGCTGCCGAAAGCGAAAATAGGTGCTTTTGAGGATGGAGTCCGCAGGAAAGCAGAGAGGGCCAAATTGTCTGTGGCATTTGAAAGAGTTCCAGGAGGCAGTGAGAACCAGCATTACTTTTCCCCGCTGGCACCTTTGCTGTGGCAGCAAAAGCTGGACGTTTTTCTTTTTACCACCGGAGGGCGCCGAAAGAGAAAAAAGGCGCTTTTGAGGATAGAGTCCGCAGGAAAGCAGAGAGGGCCAAATTGTCAGGGGCATTTGAAAGGGTTCCAGGAGGCAGTGAGAACCAGCATTACTTTTCCCCACTGGCACCTTTGCTGTGGCAGCAAAAGCTGGACGTTTGTCTTTTTTGCTCCGGAGGCTGCCGAAAGCGAAAACAGGTGCTTTTGAGGATGGAGTCCGCAGGAAAGCAGAGAGGGCCAAATTGTCTGGGGCATTTGAAAGGGTTCCAGGAGGCAGTGAGAACCAGCATTACTTTTCCCCGCTGGCACCTTTGCTGTGGCAGCAAAAGCTGGACGTTTGTCTTTTTACCACCGGAGGGCGCCGAAAGTGAAAAAAGGCGCTTTTGAGGATAGAGTCCGCAGGAAAGCAGAGAGGGCCAAATTGTCTGGGGCATTTGAAAGGGTTCCAGGAGGCAGTGAGAACCAGCATTACTTTTCCCCGCTGGCACCTTTGCTGTGGCAGCAAAAGCTGGACGTTTGTCTTTTTTGCTCCGGAGGTTGCCGAAAGCGAAAACAGGTGCTTTTGAGGATGGAGTCCGCAGGAAAGCAGAGAGGGCCAAATTGTCTGTGGCATTTGAAAGGGTTCCAGGAGGCAGTGAGAACCAGCATTACTTTTCCCCGCTGGCACCTTTGCTGAGGCAGCAAAAGCTGGACGTTTGTCTTTTTTGCTCCGGAGGCTGCCGAAAGCGAAAACAGGTGCTTTTGAGGATGGAGTCCGCAGGAAAGCAGAGAGGGCCAAATTGTCTGGGGCATTTGAACAGGTTCCAGGAGGCAGTGAGAACCAGCATTACTTTTCCCCGCTGGCACCTTTGCTGTGGCAGCAAAAGCTGGACGTTTGTCTTTTTTGCTCCGGACGCTGCCAGAAGCGAAAACAGGTGCTTTTGAGGATGGAGTCCGCAGGAAAGCAGAGAGGGCCAAATTGTCTGGGGCATTTGAAAGGGTTCCAGGAGGCAGTGAGAACCAGCATTACTTTTCCCCGCTGGCACCTTTGCTGTGGCAGCAAAAGCTGGACGTTTGTCTTTTTTGCTCCGGAGGCTGCCGAAAGCGAAAACAGGTGCTTTTGAGGATGGAGTCCACAGGAAAGCAGAGAGGGCCAAATTGTCTGTGGCATTTGAAAGGGTTCCAGGAGGCAGTGAGAACCAGCATTACTTTTCCCCGCTGGCACCTTTGCTGTGGCAGCAAAAGCTGGACGTTTGTCTTTTTTGCTCCGGAGGCTGCCGAAAGCGAAAATAGGTGCTTTTGAGGATGGAGTCCGCAGGAAAGCAGAGAGGGCCAAATTGTCTGTGGCATTTGAAAGAGTTCCAGGAGGCAGTGAGAACCAGCATCACTTTTCCCCGCTGGCATCTTTGCTGTGGCAGCAAAAGCTGGACGTTTGTCTTTTTACCACCGGAGGGCGCCGAAAGTGAAAAAAGGCGCTTTTGAGGATAGAGTCCACAGGAAAGCAGAGAGGGCTTAATTTTCTGGGGCATTTGAAAGGGTTCCAGGAGGCAGTGAGAACCAGCATTACTTTTCCCCGCTGGCACCTTTGCTGTGGCAGCAAAAGCTGGACGTTTGTCTTTTTTGCTCCGGAGGCTGCCGAAAGCGAAAACAGGTGCTTTTGAGGATGGAGTCCGCAGGAAAGCAGAGAGGGCCAAATTGTCTGTGGCATTTGAAAGGGTTCCAGGAGGCAGTGAGAACCAGCATTACTTTTCCCCGCTGGCACCTTTGCTGTGGCAGCAAAAGCTGGACGTTTGTCTTTTTTGCTCCGGAGGCTGCCGAAAGCGAAAACAGGTGCTTTTGAGGATGGAGTCCGCAGGAAAGCAGAGAGGGCCAAATTGTCTGTGGCATTTGAAAGGGTTCCAGGAGGCAGTGAGAACCAGCATTACTTTTCCCCGCTGGCACCTTTGCTGAGGCAGCAAAAGCTGGCCGTTTGTCTTTTTTGCTCCGGAGGCTGCCGAAAGCGAAAACAGGTGCTTTTGAGGATGGAGTCCGCAGGAAAGCAGAGAGGGCCAAATTGTCTGGGGCATTTGAAAGGGTTCCAGGAGGCAGTGAGAACCAGCATTACTTTTCCCCGCTGGCACCTTTGCTGTGGCAGCAAAAGCTGGACGTTTGTCTTTTTTGCTCCGGAGGCTGCCGAATGCGAAAATAGGTGCTTTTGAGGATGGAGTCCGCAGGAAAGCAGAGAGGGCCAAATTGTCTGGGGCATTTGAAGAGGTTCCAGGAGGCAGTGAGAACCAGCATTACTTTTCCCCGCTGGCACCTTTGCTGTGGCAGCAAAAGCTGGACGTTTGTCTTTTTTGCTCCGGAGGCTGCCGAAAGCGAAAACAGGTGCTTTTGAGGATGGAGTCCGCAGGAAAGCAGAGAGGGCCAAATTGTCTGTGGCATTTGAAAGGGTTCCAGGAGGCAGTGAGAACCAGCATTACTTTTCCCCGCTGGCACCTTTGCTGTGGCAGCAAAAGCTGGACGTTTGTCTTTTTTGCTCCGGAGGCTGCCGAAAGCGAAAACAGGTGCTTTTGAGGATGGAGTCCGCAGGAAAGCAGAGAGGGCCAAATTGTCTGGGGCATTTGAAAGGGTTCCAGGAGGCAGTGAGAACCAGCATTACTTTTCCCCGCTGGCACCTTTGCTGTGGCAGCAAAAGCTGGACGTTTGTCTTTTTTGCTCCGGAGGCTGCCGAAAGCGAAAATAGGTGCTTTTGAGGATGGAGTCCGCAGGAAAGCAGAGAGGGCCAAATTGTCTGTGGCATTTGAAAGAGTTCCAGGAGGCAGTGAGAACCAGCATTACTTTTCCCCGCTGGCACCTTTGCTGTGGCAGCAAAAGCTGGACGTTTTTCTTTTTACCACCGGAGGGCGCCGAAAGAGAAAAAAGGCGCTTTTGAGGATAGAGTCCGCAGGAAAGCAGAGAGGGCCAAATTGTCAGGGGCATTTGAAAGGGTTCCAGGAGGCAGTGAGAACCAGCATTACTTTTCCCCACTGGCACCTTTGCTGTGGCAGCAAAAGCTGGACGTTTGTCTTTTTTGCTCCGGAGGCTGCCGAAAGCGAAAACAGGTGCTTTTGAGGATGGAGTCCGCAGGAAAGCAGAGAGGGCCAAATTGTCTGGGGCATTTGAAAGGGTTCCAGGAGGCAGTGAGAACCAGCATTACTTTTCCCCGCTGGCACCTTTGCTGTGGCAGCAAAAGCTGGACGTTTGTCTTTTTACCACCGGAGGGCGCCGAAAGTGAAAAAAGGCGCTTTTGAGGATAGAGTCCGCAGGAAAGCAGAGAGGGCCAAATTGTCTGGGGCATTTGAAAGGGTTCCAGGAGGCAGTGAGAACCAGCATTACTTTTCCCCGCTGGCACCTTTGCTGTGGCAGCAAAAGCTGGACGTTTGTCTTTTTTGCTCCGGAGGTTGCCGAAAGCGAAAACAGGTGCTTTTGAGGATGGAGTCCGCAGGAAAGCAGAGAGGGCCAAATTGTCTGTGGCATTTGAAAGGGTTCCAGGAGGCAGTGAGAACCAGCATTACTTTTCCCCGCTGGCACCTTTGCTGAGGCAGCAAAAGCTGGACGTTTGTCTTTTTTGCTCCGGAGGCTGCCGAAAGCGAAAACAGGTGCTTTTGAGGATGGAGTCCGCAGGAAAGCAGAGAGGGCCAAATTGTCTGGGGCATTTCAACAGGTTCCAGGAGGCAGTGAGAACCAGCATTACTTTTCCCCGCTGGCACCTTTGCTGTGGCAGCAAAAGCTGGACGTTTGTCTTTTTTGCTCCGGACGCTGCCAGAAGCGAAAACAGGTGCTTTTGAGGATGGAGTCCGCAGGAAAGCAGAGAGGGCCAAATTGTCTGGGGCATTTGAAAGGGTTCCAGGAGGCAGTGAGAACCAGCATTACTTTTCCCCGCTGGCACCTTTGCTGTGGCAGCAAAAGCTGGACGTTTGTCTTTTTTGCTCCGGAGGCTGCCGAAAGCGAAAACAGGTGCTTTTGAGGATGGAGTCCACAGGAAAGCAGAGAGGGCCAAATTGTCTGTGGCATTTGAAAGGGTTCCAGGAGGCAGTGAGAACCAGCATTACTTTTCCCCGCTGGCACCTTTGCTGTGGCAGCAAAAGCTGGACGTTTGTCTTTTTTGCTCCGGAGGCTGCCGAAAGCGAAAATAGGTGCTTTTCAGGATGGAGTCCGCAGGAAAGCAGAGAGGGCCAAATTGTCTGTGGCATTTGAAAGAGTTCCAGGAGGCAGTGAGAACCAGCATCACTTTTCCCCGCTGGCATCTTTGCTGTGGCAGCAAAAGCTGGACGTTTGTCTTTTTACCACCGGAGGGCGCCGAAAGTGAAAAAAGGCGCTTTTGAGGATAGAGTCCACAGGAAAGCAGAGAGGGCTTAATTTTCTGGGGCATTTGAAAGGGTTCCAGGAGGCAGTGAGAACCAGCATTACTTTTCCCCGCTGGCACCTTTGCTGTGGCAGCAAAAGCTGGACGTTTGTCTTTTTTGCTCCGGAGGCTGCCGAAAGCGAAAACAGGTGCTTTTGAGGATGGAGTCCGCAGGAAAGCAGAGAGGGCCAAATTGTCTGTGGCATTTGAAAGGGTTCCAGGAGGCAGTGAGAACCAGCATTACTTTTCCCCGCTGGCACCTTTGCTGTGGCAGCAAAAGCTGGACGTTTGTCTTTTTTGCTCCGGACGCTGCCGAAAGCGAAAACAGGTGCTTTTGAGGATGGAGTCCGCAGGAAAGCAGAGAGGGCCAAATTGTCTGTGGCATTTGAAATGGTTCTAGGAGGCAGTGAGAACCAGCATTACTTTTCCCCGCTGGCACCTTTGCTGTGGCAGCAAAAGCTGGACGTTTGTCTTTTTTGCTCCGGAGGCTGCCGAAAGCGAAAATAGGTGCTTTTGAGGATGGAGTCCGCAGGAAAGCAGAGAGGGCCAAATTGTCTGGGGCATTTGAAGAGGTTCCAGGAGGCAGTGAGAACCAGCATTACTTTTCCCCGCTGGCACCTTTGCTGTGGCAGCAAAAGCTGGACGTTTGTCTTTTTTGCTCCGGAGGGCGCCGAAAGCGAAAACAGGTGCTTTTGAGGATGGAGTCCGCAGGAAAGCAGAGAGGGCCAAATTGTCAGGGGCATTTGAAGGAGTTCCAGGAGGCAGTGAGAACCAGCATTACTTTTCCCCGCTGGCACCTTTGCTGTGGCAGCAAAAGCTGGACGTTTGTCTTTTTTGCTCCGGAGAGCGCCGAAAGCGAAAACAGGTGCTTTTGAGGATGGAGTCCGCAGGAAAGCAGAGAGGGCCAAATTGTCTGTGGCATTTGAAAGGGTTCCAGGAGGCAGTGAGAACCAGCATTACTTTTCCCCGCTGGCACCTTTGCTGAGGCAGCAAAAGCTGGCCGTTTGTCTTTTTTGCTCCGGAGGCTGCCGAAAGCGAAAACAGGTGCTTTTGAGGATGGAGTCCGCAGGAAAGCAGAGAGGGCCAAATTGTCTGGGGCATTTGAAGAGGTTCCAGGAGGCAGTGAGAACCAGCATTACTTTTCCCCGCTGGCACCTTTGCTGTGGCAGCAAAAGCTGGACGTTTGTCTTTTTTGCTCCGGACGCTGCCGAAAGCGAAAACAGGTGCTTTTGAGGATGGAGTCTGCAGGAAAGCAGAGAGGGCCAAATTGTCTGGGGCATTTGAAAGGGTTCCAGGAGGCAGTGAGAACCAGCATTACTTTTCCCCGCTGGCACCTTTGCTGTGGCAGCAAAAGCTGGACGTTTGTCTTTTTTGCTCCGGAGGCTGCCGAAAGCGAAAACAGGTGCTTTTGAGGATGGAGTCCACAGGAAAGCAGAGAGGGCCAAATTGTCTGTGGCATTTGAAAGGGTTCCAGGAGGCAGTGAGAACCAGCATTACTTTTCCCCGCTGGCACCTTTGCTGTGGCAGCAAAAGCTGGACGTTTGTCTTTTTTGCTCCGGAGGCTGCCGAAAGCGAAAATAGGTGCTTTTGAGGATGGAGTCCGCAGGAAAGCAGAGAGGGCCAAATTGTCTGTGGCATTTGAAAGAGTTCCAGGAGGCAGTGAGAACCAGCATCACTTTTCCCCGCTGGCACCTTTGCTGTGGCAGCAAAAGCTGGACGTTTGTCTTTTTACCACCGGAGGGCGCCGAAAGTGAAAAAAGGCGCTTTTGAGGATAGAGTCCACAGGAAAGCAGAGAGGGCTTAATTTTCTGGGGCATTTGAAAGGGTTCCAGGAGGCAGTGAGAACCAGCATTACTTTTCCCCGCTGGCACCTTTGCTGTGGCAGCAAAAGCTGGACGTTTGTCTTTTTTGCTCCGGAGGCTGCCGAAAGCGAAAATAGGTGCTTTTGAGGATGGAGTCCGCAGGAAAGCAGAGAGGGCCAAATTGTCTGTGGCATTTGAAAGGGTTCCAGGAGGCAGTGAGAACCAGCATTACTTTTCCCCGCTGGCACCTTTGCTGTGGCAGCAAAAGCTGGACGTTTGTCTTTTTTGCTCCGGAGGCTGCCGAAAGCGAAAACAGGTGCTTTTGAGGATGGAGTCCGCAGGAAAGCAGAGAGGGCCAAATTGTCTGGGGCATTTGAAGAGGTTCCAGGAGGCAGTGAGAACCAGCATTACTTTTCCCCGCTGGCACCTTTGCTGTGGCAGCAAAAGCTGGACGTTTGTCTTTTTTGCTCCGGACGCTGCCGAAAGCGAAAACAGGTGCTTTTGAGGATGGAGTCCGCAGGAAAGCAGAGAGGGCCAAATTGTCTGGGGCATTTGAAGAGGTTCCAGGAGGCAGTGAGAACCAGCATTACTTTTCCCCGCTGGCACCTTTGCTGTGGCAGCAAAAGCTGGACGTTTGTCTTTTTTGCTCCGGAGGCTGCCGAAAGCGAAAACAGGTGCTTTTGAGGATGGAGTCCACAGGAAAGCAGAGAGGGCCAAATTGTCTGTGGCATTTGAAAGGGTTCCAGGAGGCAGTGAGAACCAGCATTACTTTTCCCCGCTGGCACCTTTGCTGTGGCAGCAAAAGCTGGACGTTTGTCTTTTTTGCTCCGGAGGCTGCCGAAAGCGAAAATAGGTGCTTTTGAGGATGGAGTCCGCAGGAAAGCAGAGAGGGCCAAATTGTCTGTGGCATTTGAAAGAGTTCCAGGAGGCAGTGAGAACCAGCATCACTTTTCCCCGCTGGCACCTTTGCTGTGGCAGCAAAAGCTGGACGTTTGTCTTTTTACCACCGGAGGGCGCCGAAAGTGAAAAAAGGCGCTTTTGAGGATAGAGTCCACAGGAAAGCAGAGAGGGCTTAATTTTCTGTGGCATTTGAAAGGGTTCCAGGAGGCAGTGAGAACCAGCATTACTTTTCCCCGCTGGCACCTTTGCTGTGGCAGCAAAAGCTGGACGTTTGTCTTTTTTGCTCCGGAGGCTGCCGAAAGCGAAAACAGGTGCTTTTGAGGATGGAGTCCGCAGGAAAGCAGAGAGGGCCAAATTGTCTGTGGCATTTGAAAGGGTTCCAGGAGGCAGTGAGAACCAGCATTACTTTTCCCCGCTGGCACCTTTGCTGTGGCAGCAAAAGCTGGACGTTTGTCTTTTTTGCTCCGGACGCTGCCGAAAGCGAAAACAGGTGCTTTTGAGGATGGAGTCCGCAGGAAAGCAGAGAGGGCCAAATTGTCTGTGGCATTTGAAAGAGTTCCAGGAGGCAGTGAGAACCAGCATTACTTTTCCCCGCTGGCACCTTTGCTGTGGCAGCAAAAGCTGGACGTTTGTCTTTTTTGCTCCGGAGGCTGCCGAAAGCGAAAATAGGTGCTTTTGAGGATGGAGTCCGCAGGAAAGCAGAGAGGGCCAAATTGTCTGGGGCATTTGAAGAGGTTCCAGGAGGCAGTGAGAACCAGCATTACTTTTCCCCGCTGGCACCTTTGCTGTGGCAGCAAAAGCTGGACGTTTGTCTTTTTTGCTCCGGAGGGCGCCGAAAGCGAAAACAGGTGCTTTTGAGGATGGAGTCCGCAGGAAAGCAGAGAGGGCCAAATTGTCAGGGGCATTTGAAGGAGTTCCAGGAGGCAGTGAGAACCAGCATTACTTTTCCCCGCTGGCACCTTTGCTGTGGCAGCAAAAGCTGGACGTTTGTCTTTTTTGCTCCGGAGGGCGCCGAAAGCGAAAACAGGTGCTTTTGAGGATGGAGTCCGCAGGAAAGCAGAGAGGGCCAAATTGTCTGTGGCATTTGAAAGGGTTCCAGGAGGCAGTGAGAACCAGCATTACTTTTCCCCGCTGGCACCTTTGCTGTGGCAGCAAAAGCTGGACGTTTGTCTTTTTTGCTCCGGAGGCTGCCGAAAGCGAAAACAGGTGCTTTTGAGGATGGAGTCCGCAGGAAAGCAGAGAGGGCCAAATTGTCTGTGGCATTTGAAGAGGTTCCAGGAGGCAGTGAGAACCAGCATTACTTTTCCCCGCTGGCACCTTTGCTGTGGCAGCAAAAGCTGGACGTTTGTCTTTTTTGCTCCGGAGGCTGCCGAAAGCGAAAACAGGTGCTTTTGAGGATGGAGTCCACAGGAAAGCAGAGAGGGCCAAATTGTCTGTGGCATTTGAAAGGGTTCCAGGAGGCAGTGAGAACCAGCATTACTTTTCCCCGCTGGCACCTTTGCTGTGGCAGCAAAAGCTGGACGTTTGTCTTTTTTGCTCCGGAGGCTGCCGAAAGCGAAAATAGGTGCTTTTGAGGATGGAGTCCGCAGGAAAGCAGAGAGGGCCAAATTGTCTGTGGCATTTGAAAGAGTTCCAGGAGGCAGTGAGAACCAGCATCACTTTTCCCCGCTGGCACCTTTGCTGTGGCAGAAAAAGCTGGACGTTTGTCTTTTTACCACCGGAGGGCGCCGAAAGTGAAAAAAGGCGCTTTTGAGGATAGAGTCCACAGGAAAGCAGAGAGGGCTTAATTTTCTGGGGCATTTGAAAGGGTTCCAGGAGGCAGTGAGAACCAGCATTACTTTTCCCCGCTGGCACCTTTGCTGTGGCAGCAAAAGCTGGACGTTTGTCTTTTTTGCTCCGGAGGCTGCCGAAAGCGAAAACAGGTGCTTTTGAGGATGGAGTCCACAGGAAAGCAGAGAGGGCCAAATTGTCTGTGGCATTTGAAAGGGTTCCAGGAGGCAGTGAGAACCAGCATTACTTTTCCCCGCTGGCACCTTTGCTGTGGCAGCAAAAGCTGGACGTTTGTCTTTTTTGCTCCGGAGGCTGCCGAAAGCGAAAATAGGTGCTTTTGAGGATGGAGTCCGCAGGAAAGCAGAGAGGGCCAAATTGTCTGTGGCATTTGAAAGAGTTCCAGGAGGCAGTGAGAACCAGCATCACTTTTCCCCGCTGGCACCTTTGCTGTGGCAGCAAAAGCTGGACGTTTGTCTTTTTACCACCGGAGGGCGCCGAAAGTGAAAAAAGGCGCTTTTGAGGATAGAGTCCACAGGAAAGCAGAGAGGGCTTAATTGTCTGGGGCATTTGAAAGGGTTCCAGGAGGCAGTGAGAACCAGCATTACTTTTCCCCGCTGGCACCTTTGCTGTGGCAGCAAAAGCTGGACGTTTGTCTTTTTTGCTCCGGAGGCTGCCGAAAGCGAAAATAGGTGCTTTTGAGGATGGAGTCCGCAGGAAAGCAGAGAGGGCCAAATTGTCTGTGGCATTTGAAAGGGTTCCAGGAGGCAGTGAGAACCAGCATTACTTTTCCCCGCTGGCACCTTTGCTGTGGCAGCAAAAGCTGGACGTTTGTCTTTTTTGCTCCGGACGCTGCCGAAAGCGAAAACAGGTGCTTTTGAGGATGGAGTCCGCAGGAAAGCAGAGAGGGCCAAATTGTCTGGGGCATTTGAAAGGGTTCCAGGAGGCAGTGAGAACCAGCATTACTTTTCCCCGCTGGCACCTTTGCTGTGGCAGCAAAAGCTGGACGTTTGTCTTTTTTGCTCCGGAGGCTGCTGAAAGCGAAAACAGGTGCTTTTGAGGATGGAGTCCGCAGGAAAGCAGAGAGGGCCAAATTGTCTGGGGCATTTGAAGAGGTTCCAGGAGGCAGTGAGAACCAGCATTACTTTTCCCCGCTGGCACCTTTGCTGTGGCAGCAAAAGCTGGACGTTTGTCTTTTTTGCTCCGGAGGCTGTCGAAAGCGAAAACAGGTGCTTTTGAGGATGGAGTCCGCAGGAAAGCAGAGAGGGCCAAATTGTCTGTGGCATTTGAAAGGGTTCCAGGAGGCAGTGAGAACCAGCATTACTTTTCCCCGCTGGCACCTTTGCTGTGGCAGCAAAAGCTGGACGTTTGTCTTTTTACCACCGGAGGGCGCCGAAAGTGAAAAAAGGCGCTTTTGAGGATAGAGTCCGCAGGAAAGCAGAGAGGGCCAAATTGTCAGGGGCATTTGAAAGGGTTCCAGGAGGCAGTGAGAACCAGCATTACTTTTCCCCGCTGGCACCTTTGCTGTGGCAGCAAAAGCTGGACGTTTGTCTTTTTTGCTCCGGAGGCTGCCGAAAGCGAAAACAGGTGCTTTTGAGGATGGAGTCCGCAGGAAAGCAGAGAGGGCCAAATTGTCTGGGGCATTTGAAAGGGTTCCAGGAGGCAGTGAGAACCAGCATTACTTTTCCCCGCTGGCACCTTTGCTGTGGCAGCAAAAGCTGGACGTTTGTCTTTTTTGCTCCGGAGGCTGCCGAAAGCGAAAACAGGTGCTTTTGAGGATGGAGTCCGCAGGAAAGCAGAGAGGGCCAAATTGTCTGTGGCATTTGAAAGGGTTCCAGGAGGCAGTGAGAACCAGCATTACTTTTCCCCGCTGGCACCTTTGCTGTGGCAGCAAAAGCTGGACGTTTGTCTTTTTTGCTCCGGAGGCTGCCGAAAGCGAAAACAGGTGCTTTTGAGGATGGAGTCCGCAGGAAAGCAGAGAGGGCCAAATTGTCTGGGGCATTTGAAAGGGTTCCAGGAGGCAGTGAGAACCAGCATTACTTTTCCCCGCTGGCACCTTTGCTGTGGCAGCAAAAGCTGGACGTTTGTCTTTTTTGCTCCGGAGGCTGCCGAAAGCAAAAATAGGTGCTTTTGAGGATGGAGTCCGCAGGAAAGCAGAGAGGGCCAAATTGTTTGTGGCATTTGAAAGAGTTCCAGGAGGCAGTGAGAACCAGCATTACTTTTCCCCGCTGGCACCTTTGCTGTGGCAGCAAAAGCTGGACGTTTTTCTTTTTACCACCGGAGGGCGCCGAAAGAGAAAAAAGGCGCTTTTGAGGATAGAGTCCGCAGGAAAGCAGAGAGGGCCAAATTGTCAGGGGCATTTGAAAGGGTTCCAGGAGGCAGTGAGAACCAGCATTACTTTTCCCCATTGGCACCTTTGCTGTGGCAGCAAAAGCTGGACGTTTGTCTTTTTTGCTCCGGAGGCTGCCGAAAGCGAAAACAGGTGCTTTTGAGGATGGAGTCCGCAGGAAAGCAGAGAGGGCCAAATTGTCTGGGGCATTTGAAAGGGTTCCAGGAGGCAGTGAGAACCAGCATTACTTTTCCCCGCTGGCACCTTTGCTGTGGCAGCAAAAGCTGGACGTTTGTCTTTTTACCACCGGAGGGCGCCGAAAGTGAAAAAAGGCGCTTTTGAGGATAGAGTCCGCAGGAAAGCAGAGAGGGCCAAATTGTCTGGGGCATTTGAAAGGGTTCCAGGAGGCAGTGAGAACCAGCATTACTTTTCCCCGCTGGCACCTTTGCTGTGGCAGCAAAAGCTGGACGTTTGTCTTTTTTGCTCCGGAGGTTGCCGAAAGCGAAAACAGGTGCTTTTGAGGATGGAGTCCGCAGGAAAGCAGAGAGGGCCAAATTGTCTGTGGCATTTGAAAGGGTTCCAGGAGGCAGTGAGAACCAGCATTACTTTTCCCCGCTGGCACCTTTGCTGAGGCAGCAAAAGCTGGACGTTTGTCTTTTTTGCTCCGGAGGCTGCCGAAAGCGAAAACAGGTGCTTTTGAGGATGGAGTCCGCAGGAAAGCAGAGAGGGCCAAATTGTCTGGGGCATTTGAACAGGTTCCAGGAGGCAGTGAGAACCAGCATTACTTTTCCCCGCTGGCACCTTTGCTGTGGCAGCAAAAGCTGGACGTTTGTCTTTTTTGCTCCGGACGCTGCCAGAAGCGAAAACAGGTGCTTTTGAGGATGGAGTCCGCAGGAAAGCAGAGAGGGCCAAATTGTCTTTGGCATTTGAAAGGGTTCCAGGAGGCAGTGAGAACCAGCATTACTTTTCCCCGCTGGCACCTTTGCTGTGGCAGCAAAAGCTGGACGTTTGTCTTTTTTGCTCCGGAGGCTGCCGAAAGCGAAAACAGGTGCTTTTGAGGATGGAGTCCACAGGAAAGCAGAGAGGGCCAAATTGTCTGTGGCATTTGAAAGGGTTCCAGGAGGCAGTGAGAACCAGCATTACTTTTCCCCGCTGGCACCTTTGCTGTGGCAGCAAAAGCTGGACGTTTGTCTTTTTTGCTCCGGAGGCTGCCGAAAGCGAAAATAGGTGCTTTTGAGGATGGAGTCCGCAGGAAAGCAGAGAGGGCCAAATTGTCTGTGGCATTTGAAAGAGTTCCAGGAGGCAGTGAGAACCAGCATCACTTTTCCCCGCTGGCATCTTTGCTGTGGCAGCAAAAGCTGGACGTTTGTCTTTTTACCACCGGAGGGCGCCGAAAGTGAAAAAAGGCGCTTTTGAGGATAGAGTCCACAGGAAAGCAGAGAGGGCTTAATTTTCTGGGGCATTTGAAAGGGTTCCAGGAGGCAGTGAGAACCAGCATTACTTTTCCCCGCTGGCACCTTTGCTGTGGCAGCAAAAGCTGGACGTTTGTCTTTTTTGCTCCGGAGGCTGCCGAAAGCGAAAACAGGTGCTTTTGAGGATGGAGTCCGCAGGAAAGCAGAGAGGGCCAAATTGTCTGTGGCATTTGAAAGGGTTCCAGGAGGCAGTGAGAACCAGCATTACTTTTCCCCGCTGGCACCTTTGCTGTGGCAGCAAAAGCTGGACGTTTGTCTTTTTTGCTCCGGACGCTGCCGAAAGCGAAAACAGGTGCTTTTGAGGATGGAGTCCGCAGGAAAGCAGAGAGGGCCAAATTGTCTGTGGCATTTGAAAGGGTTCCAGGAGGCAGTGAGAACCAGCATTACTTTTCCCCGCTGGCACCTTTGCTGTGGCAGCAAAAGCTGGACGTTTGTCTTTTTTGCTCCGGAGGCTGCCGAAAGCGAAAATAGGTGCTTTTGAGGATGGAGTCCGCAGGAAAGCAGAGAGGGCCAAATTGTCTGGGGCATTTGAAGAGGTTCCAGGAGGCAGTGAGAACCAGCATTACTTTTCCCCGCTGGCACCTTTGCTGTGGCAGCAAAAGCTGGACGTTTGTCTTTTTTGCTCCGGAGGGCGCCGAAAGCGAAAACAGGTGCTTTTGAGGATGGAGTCCGCAGGAAAGCAGAGAGGGCCAAATTGTCAGGGGCATTTGAAGGAGTTCCAGGAGGCAGTGAGAACCAGCATTACTTTTCCCCGCTGGCACCTTTGCTGTGGCAGCAAAAGCTGGACGTTTGTCTTTTTTGCTCTGGAGGGCGCCGAAAGCGAAAACAGGTGCTTTTGAGGATGGAGTCCGCAGGAAAGCAGAGAGGGCCAAATTGTCTGTGGCATTTGAAAGGGTTCCAGGAGGCAGTGAGAACCAGCATTACTTTTCCCCGCTGGCACCTTTGCTGAGGCAGCAAAAGCTGGCCGTTTGTCTTTTTTGCTCCGGAGGCTGCCGAAAGCGAAAACAGGTGCTTTTGAGGATGGAGTCCGCAGGAAAGCAGAGAGGGCCAAATTGTCTGGGGCATTTGAAGAGGTTCCAGGAGGCAGTGAGAACCAGCATTACTTTTCCCCGCTGGCACCTTTGCTGTGGCAGCAAAAGCTGGACGTTTGTCTTTTTTGCTCCGGACGCTGCCGAAAGCGAAAACAGGTGCTTTTGAGGATGGAGTCTGCAGGAAAGCAGAGAGGGCCAAATTGTCTGGGGCATTTGAAAGGGTTCCAGGAGGCAGTGAGAACCAGCATTACTTTTCCCCGCTGGCACCTTTGCTGTGGCAGCAAAAGCTGGACGTTTGTCTTTTTTGCTCCGGAGGCTGCCGAAAGCGAAAACAGGTGCTTTTGAGGATGGAGTCCACAGGAAAGCAGAGAGGGCCAAATTGTCTGTGGCATTTGAAAGGGTTCCAGGAGGCAGTGAGAACCAGCATTACTTTTCCCCGCTGGCACCTTTGCTGTGGCAGCAAAAGCTGGACGTTTGTCTTTTTTGCTCCGGAGGCTGCCGAAAGCGAAAATAGGTGCTTTTGAGGATGGAGTCCGCAGGAAAGCAGAGAGGGCCAAATTGTCTGTGGCATTTGAAAGAGTTCCAGGAGGCAGTGAGAACCAGCATCACTTTTCCCCGCTGGCACCTTTGCTGTGGCAGCAAAAGCTGGACGTTTGTCTTTTTACCACCGGAGGGCGCCGAAAGTGAAAAAAGGCGCTTTTGAGGATAGAGTCCACAGGAAAGCAGAGAGGGCTTAATTTTCTGGGGCATTTGAAAGGGTTCCAGGAGGCAGTGAGAACCAGCATTACTTTTCCCCGCTGGCACCTTTGCTGTGGCAGCAAAAGCTGGACGTTTGTCTTTTTTGCTCCGGAGGCTGCCGAAAGCGAAAATAGGTGCTTTTGAGGATGGAGTCCGCAGGAAAGCAGAGAGGGCCAAATTGTCTGTGGCATTTGAAAGGGTTCCAGGAGGCAGTGAGAACCAGCATTACTTTTCCCCGCTGGCACCTTTGCTGTGGCAGCAAAAGCTGGACGTTTGTCTTTTTTGCTCCGGAGGCTGCCGAAAGCGAAAACAGGTGCTTTTGAGGATGGAGTCCGCAGGAAAGCAGAGAGAGCCAAATTGTCTGGGGCATTTGAAGGAGTTCCAGGAGGCAGTGAGAACCAGCATTACTTTTCCCCGCTGGCACCTTTGCTGTGGCAGCAAAAGCTGGACGTTTGTCTTTTTTGCTCCGGACGCTGCCGAAAGCGAAAACAGGTGCTTTTGAGGATGGAGTCCGCAGGAAAGCAGAGAGGGCCAAATTGTCTGGGGCATTTGAAAGGGTTCCAGGAGGCAGTGAGAACCAGCATTACTTTTCCCCGCTGGCACCTTTGCTGTGGCAGCAAAAGCTGGACGTTTGTCTTTTTTGCTCCGGAGGCTGCCGAAAGCGAAAACAGGTGCTTTTGAGGATGGAGTCCACAGGAAAGCAGAGAGGGCCAAATTGTCTGTGGCATTTGAAAGGGTTCCAGGAGGCAGTGAGAACCAGCATTACTTTTCCCCGCTGGCACCTTTGCTGTGGCAGCAAAAGCTGGACGTTTGTCTTTTTTGCTCCGGAGGCTGCCGAAAGCGAAAATAGGTGCTTTTGAGGATGGAGTCCGCAGGAAAGCAGAGAGGGCCAAATTGTCTGTGGCATTTGAAAGAGTTCCAGGAGGCAGTGAGAACCAGCATCACTTTTCCCCGCTGGCACCTTTGCTGTGGCAGCAAAAGCTGGACGTTTGTCTTTTTACCACCGGAGGGCGCCGAAAGTGAAAAAAGGCGCTTTTGAGGATAGAGTCCACAGGAAAGCAGAGAGGGCTTAATTTTCTGTGGCATTTGAAAGGGTTCCAGGAGGCAGTGAGAACCAGCATTACTTTTCCCCGCTGGCACCTTTGCTGTGGCAGCAAAAGCTGGACGTTTGTCTTTTTTGCTCCGGAGGCTGCCGAAAGCGAAAACAGGTGCTTTTGAGGATGGAGTCCGCAGGAAAGCAGAGAGGGCCAAATTGTCTGTGGCATTTGAAAGGGTTCCAGGAGGCAGTGAGAACCAGCATTACTTTTCCCCGCTGGCACCTTTGCTGTGGAAGCAAAAGCTGGACGTTTGTCTTTTTTGCTCCGGACGCTGCCGTAAGCGAAAACAGGTGCTTTTGAGGATGGAGTCCGCAGGAAAGCAGAGAGGGCCAAATTGTCTGTGGCATTTGAAAGAGTTCCAGGAGGCAGTGAGAACCAGCATTACTTTTCCCCGCTGGCACCTTTGCTGTGGCAGCAAAAGCTGGACGTTTGTCTTTTTTGCTCCGGAGGCTGCCGAAAGCGAAAATAGGTGCTTTTGAGGATGGAGTCCGCAGGAAAGCAGAGAGGGCCAAATTGTCTGGGGCATTTGAAGAGGTTCCAGGAGGCAGTGAGAACCAGCATTACTTTTCCCCGCTGGCACCTTTGCTGTGGCAGCAAAAGCTGGACGTTTGTCTTTTTTGCTCCGGAGGGCGCCGAAAGCGAAAACAGGTGCTTTTGAGGATGGAGTCCGCAGGAAAGCAGAGAGGGCCAAATTGTCAGGGGCATTTGAAGGAGTTCCAGGAGGCAGTGAGAACCAGCATTACTTTTCCCCGCTGGCACCTTTGCTGTGGCAGCAAAAGCTGGACGTTTGTCTTTTTTGCTCTGGAGGGCGCCGAAAGCGAAAACAGGTGCTTTTGAGGATGGAGTCCGCAGGAAAGCAGAGAGGGCCAAATTGTCTGTGGCATTTGAAAGGGTTCCAGGAGGCAGTGAGAACCAGCATTACTTTTCCCCGCTGGCACCTTTGCTGAGGCAGCAAAAGCTGGACGTTTGTCTTTTTTGCTCCAGAGGCTGCCGAAAGCGAAAACAGGTGCTTTTGAGGATGGAGTCCGCAGGAAAGCAGAGAGGGCCAAATTGTCTGGGGCATTTGAAGAGGTTCCAGGAGGCAGTGAGAACCAGCATTACTTTTCCCCGCTGGCACCTTTGCTGTGGCAGCAAAAGCTGGACGTTTGTCTTTTTTGCTCCGGACGCTGCCGAAAGCGAAAACAGGTGCTTTTGAGGATGGAGTCCGCAGGAAAGCAGAGAGGGCCAAATTGTCTGGGGCATTTGAAAGGGTTCCAGGAGGCAGTGAGAACCAGCATTACTTTTCCCCGCTGGCACCTTTGCTGTGGCAGCAAAAGCTGGACGTTTGTCTTTTTTGATCCGGAGGCTGCCGAAAGCGAAAACAGGTGCTTTTGAGGATGGAGTCCACAGGAAAGCAGAGAGGGCCAAATTGTCTGTGGCATTTGAAAGGGTTCCAGGAGGCAGTGAGAACCAGCATTACTTTTCCCCGCTGGCACCTTTGCTGTGGCAGCAAAAGCTGGACGTTTGTCTTTTTTGCTCCGGAGGCTGCCGAAAGCGAAAACAGGTGCTTTTGAGGATGGAGTCCGCAGGAAAGCAGAGAGGGCCAAATTGTCTGTGGCATTTGAAAGGGTTCCAGGAGGCAGTGAGAACCAGCATCACTTTTCCCCGCTGGCACCTTTGCTGTGGCAGAAAAAGCTGGACGTTTGTCTTTTTACCACCGGAGGGCGCCGAAAGTGAAAAAAGGCGCTTTTGAGGATAGAGTCCACAGGAAAGCAGAGAGGGCTTAATTTTCTGGGGCATTTGAAAGGGTTCCAGGAGGCAGTGAGAACCAGCATTACTTTTCCCCGCTGGCACCTTTGCTGTGGCAGCAAAAGCTGGACGTTTGTCTTTTTTGCTCCGGAGGCTGCCGAAAGCGAAAATAGGTGCTTTTGAGGATGGAGTCCGCAGGAAAGCAGAGAGGGCCAAATTGTCTGTGGCATTTGAAAGGGTTCCAGGAGGCAGTGAGAACCAGCATTACTTTTCCCTGCTGGCACCTTTGCTGTGGCAGCAAAAGCTGGACGTTTGTCTTTTTTGCTCCGGAGGCTGCCGAAAGCGAAAACAGGTGCTTTTGAGGATGGAGTCCGCAGGAAAGCAGAGAGAGCCAAATTGTCTGGGGCATTTGAAGGAGTTCCAGGAGGCAGTGAGAACCAGCATTACTTTTCCCCGCTGGCACCTTTGCTGTGGCAGCAAAAGCTGGACGTTTGTCTTTTTTGCTCCGGAGGCTGCCGAAAGCGAAAACAGGTGCTTTTGACGATGGAGTCCGCAGGAAAGCAGAGAGGGCCAAATTGTCTGTGGCATTTGAAAGAGTTCCAGGAGGCAGTGAGAACCAGCATTACTTTTCCCCGCTGGCACCTTTGCTGTGGCAGCAAAAGCTGGACGTTTGTCTTTTTACCACCGGAGCGCGCCGAAAGTGAAAAAAGGCGCTTTTGAGGATAGAGTCCGCAGGAAAGCAGAGAGGGCCAAATTGTCTGGGGCATTTGAAAGGGTTCCAGGAGGCAGTGAGAACCAGCATTACTTTTCCCCGCTGGCACCTTTGCTGTGGCAGCAAAAGCTGGACGTTTGTCTTTTTTGCTCCGGAGGTTGCCGAAAGCGAAAACAGGTGCTTTTGAGGATGGAGTCCGCAGGAAAGCAGAGAGGGCCAAATTGTCTGTGGCATTTGAAACGGTTCCAGGAGGCAGTGAGAACCAGCATTACTTTTCCCCGCTGGCACCTTTGCTGAGGCAGCAAAAGCTGGACGTTTGTCTTTTTTGCTCCGTAGGCTGCCGAAAGCGAAAACAGGTGCTTTTGAGGATGGAGTCCGCAGGAAAGCAGAGAGGGCCAAATTGTCTGGGGCATTTGAACAGGTTCCAGGAGGCAGTGAGAACCAGCATTACTTTTCCCCGCTGGCACCTTTGCTGTGGCAGCAAAAGCTGGACGTTTGTCTTTTTTGCTCCGGACGCTGCCGAAAGCGAAAACAGGTGCTTTTGAGGATGGAGTCCGCAGGAAAGCAGAGAGGGCCAAATTGTCTGGGGCATTTGAAAGGGTTCCAGGAGGCAGTGAGAACCAGCATTACTTTTCCCCGCTGGCACCTTTGCTGTGGCAGCAAAAGCTGGACGTTTGTCTTTTTTGCTCCGGAGGCTGCCGAAAGCGAAAACAGGTGCTTTTGAGGATGGAGTCCACAGGAAAGCAGAGAGGGCCAAATTGTCTGTGGCATTTGAAAGGGTTCCAGGAGGCAGTGAGAACCAGCATTACTTTTCCCCGCTGGCACCTTTGCTGTGGCAGCAAAAGCTGGACGTTTGTCTTTTTTGCTCCGGAGGCTGCCGAAAGCGAAAATAGGTGCTTTTGAGGATGGAGTCCGCAGGAAAGCAGAGAGGGCCAAATTGTCTGTGGCATTTGAAAGAGTTCCAGGAGGCAGTGAGAACCAGCATCACTTTTCCCCGCTGGCATCTTTGCTGTGGCAGCAAAAGCTGGACGTTTGTCTTTTTACCACCGGAGGGCGCCGAAAGTGAAAAAAGGCGCTTTTGAGGATAGAGTCCACAGGAAAGCAGAGAGGGCCAAATTGTCTGTGGCATTTGAAAGGGTTCCAGGAGGCAGTGAGAACCAGCATTACTTTTCCCCGCTGGCACCTTTGCTGTGGCAGCAAAAGCTGGACGTTTGTCTTTTTTGCTCCGGAGGCTGCCGAAAGCGAAAATAGGTGCTTTTGAGGATGGAGTCCGCAGGAAAGCAGAGAGGGCCAAATTGTCTGGGGCATTTGAAGAGGTTCCAGGAGGCAGTGAGAACCAGCATTACTTTTCCCCGCTGGCACCTTTGCTGTGGCAGCAAAAGCTGGACGTTTGTCTTTTTTGCTCCGGAGGGCGCCGAAAGCGAAAACAGGTGCTTTTGAGGATGGAGTCCGCAGGAAAGCAGAGAGGGCCAAATTGTCAGGGGCATTTGAAGGAGTTCCAGGAGGCAGTGAGAACCAGCATTACTTTTCCCCGCTGGCACCTTTGCTGTGGCAGCAAAAGCTGGACGTTTGTCTTTTTTGCTCCGGAGGGCGCCGAAAGCGAAAACAGGTGCTTTTGAGGATGGAGTCCGCAGGAAAGCAGAGAGGGCCAAATTGTCTGTGGCATTTGAAAGGGTTCCAGGAGGCAGTGAGAACCAGCATTACTTTTCCCCGCTGGCACCTTTGCTGTGGCAGCAAAAGCTGGACGTTTGTCTTTTTTGCTCCGGAGGCTGCCGAAAGCGAAAACAGGTGCTTTTGAGGATGGAGTCCGCAGGAAAGCAGAGAGGGCCAAATTGTCTGTGGCATTTGAAAGGGTTCCAGGAGGCAGTGAGAACCAGCATTACTTTTCCCCGCTGGCACCTTTGCTGAGGCAGCAAAAGCTGGCCGTTTGTCTTTTTTGCTCTGGAGGCTGCCGAAAGCGAAAACAGGTGCTTTTGAGGATGGAGTCCGCAGGAAAGCAGAGAGGGCCAAATTGTCTGGGGCATTTGAAGAGGTTCCAGGAGGCAGTGAGAACCAGCATTACTTTTCCCCGCTGGCACCTTTGCTGTGGCAGCAAAAGCTGGACGTTTGTCTTTTTTGCTCCGGAGGCTGCCGAAAGCGAAAACAGGTGCTTTTGAGGATGGAGTCCACAGGAAAGCAGAGAGGGCCAAATTGTCTGTGGCATTTGAAAGGGTTCCAGGAGGCAGTGAGAACCAGCATTACTTTTCCCCGCTGGCACCTTTGCTGTGGCAGCAAAAGCTGGACGTTTGTCTTTTTTGCTCCGGAGGCTGCCGAAAGCGAAAATAGGTGCTTTTGAGGATGGAGTCCGCAGGAAAGCAGAGAGGGCCAAATTGTCTGTGGCATTTGAAAGAGTTCCAGGAGGCAGTGAGAACCAGCATTACTTTTCCCCGCTGGCACCTTTGCTGTGGCAGCAAAAGCTGGACGTTTGTCTTTTTACCACCGGAGGGCGCCGAAAGTGAAAAAAGGCGCTTTTGAGGATAGAGTCCACAGGAAAGCAGAGAGGGCTTAATTTTCTGGGGCATTTGAAAGGGTTCCAGGAGGCAGTGAGAACCAGCATTACTTTTCCCCGCTGGCACCTTTGCTGTGGCAGCAAAAGCTGGACGTTTGTCTTTTTTGCTCCGGAGGCTGCCGAAAGCGAAAATAGGTGCTTTTGAGGATGGAGTCCGCAGGAAAGCAGAGAGGGCCAAATTGTCTGTGGCATTTGAAAGGGTTCCAGGAGGCAGTGAGAACCAGCATTACTTTTCCCCGCTGGCACCTTTGCTGTGGCAGCAAAAGCTGGACGTTTGTCTTTTTTGCTCCGGAGGCTGCCGAAAGCGAAAACAGGTGCTTTTGAAGGATGGAGTCCGCAGGAAAGCAGAGAGGGCCAAATTGTCTGGGGCATTTGAAAGGGTTCCAGGAGGCAGTGAGAACCAGCATTACTTTTCCCCGCTGGCACCTTTGCTGTGGCAGCAAAAGCTGGACGTTTTTCTTTTTACCAACGGAGGGCGCCGAAAGTGAAAAAAGGCGCTTTTGAGGATAGAGTCCGCAGGAAAGCAGAGAGGGCCAAATTGTCAGGGGCATTTGAAGGAGTTCCAGGAGGCAGTGAGAACCAGCATTACTTTTCCCTGCTGGCACCTTTGCTGTGGCAGCAAAAGCTGGACGTTTGTTTTTTGGCTCCGGAGGGCGCCGAAAGCAAAAATAGGTGCTTTTGAGGATGGAGTCCGCAGGAAAGCAGAGAGGGCCAAATTGTCTGTGGCATTTGAAAGGGTTCCAGGAGGCAGTGAGAACCAGCATTACTTTTCCCCGCTGGCACCTTTGCTGTGGCAGCAAAAGCTGGACGTTTGTCTTTTTTGCTCCGGAGGTTGCCGAAAGCGAAAACAGGTGCTTTTGAGGATGGAGTCCGCAGGAAAGCAGAGAGGGCCAAATTGTCTGGGGCATTTGAAAGGGTTCCAGGAGGCAGTGAGAACCAGCATTACTTTTCCCCGCTGGCACCTTTGCTGTGGCAGCAAAAGCTGGACGTTTGTCTTTTTTGCTCCGGAGGCTGCTGAAAGCGAAAACAGGTGCTTTTGAGGATGGAGTCTGCAGGAAAGCAGAGAGGGCCAAATTGTCTGTGGCATTTGAAAGGGTTCCAGGAGGCAGTGAGAACCAGCATTACTTTTCCCCGCTGGCACCTTTGCTGTGGCAGCAAAAGCTGGACGTTTGTCTTTTTTGCTCCGGAGGCTGCCGAAAGCGAAAACAGGTGCTTTTGAGGATGGAGTCCGCAGGAAAGCAGAGAGGGCCAAATTGTCTGGGGCATTTGAAAGGGTTCCAGGAGGCAGTGAGAACCAGCATTACTTTTCCCCGCTGGCACCTTTGCTGTGGCAGCAAAAGCTGGACGTTTGTCTTTTTTGCTCCGGAGGCTGCCGAAAGCGAAAACAGGTGCTTTTGAGGATGGAGTCCGCAGGAAAGCAGAGAGGGCCAAATTGTCTGTGGCATTTGAAAGGGTTCCAGGAGGCAGTGAGAACCAGCATTACTTTTCCCCGCTGGCACCTTTGCTGTGGCAGCAAAAGCTGGACGTTTGTCTTTTTTGCTCCGGAGGCTGCCGAAAGCGAAAATAGGTGCTTTTGAGGATGGAGTCCGCAGGAAAGCAGAGAGGGCCAAATTGTCTGTGGCATTTGAAAGGGTTCCAGGAGGCAGTGAGAACCAGCATTACTTTTCCCCGCTGGAACCTTTGCTGTGGCAGCAAAAGCTGGACGTTTTTCTTTTTACCACCGGAGGGCGCCGAAAGTGAAAAAAGGCGCTTTTGAGGATAGAGTCCGCAGGAAAGCAGAGAGGGCCAAATTGTCTGTGGCATTTGAAAGGGTTCCAGGAGGCAGTGAGAACCAGCATTACTTTTCCCCGCTGGCACCTTTGCTGTGGCAGCAAAAGCTGGACGTTTGTCTTTTTTGCTCCGGAGGCTGCCGAAAGCGAAAACAGGTGCTTTTGAGGATGGAGTCCACAGGAAAGCAGAGAGGGCCAAATTGTCTGGGGCATTTGAAAGGGTTCCAGGAGGCAGTGAGAACCAGCATTACTTTTCCCCGCTGGCACCTTTGCTGTGGCAGCAAAAGCTGGACGTTTGTCTTTTTTGCTCCGGAGGCTGCCGAAAGCGAAAATAGGTGCTTTTGAGGATGGAGTCCGCAGGAAAGCAGAGAGGGCCAAATTGTCTGTGGCATTTGAAAGGGTTCCAGGAGGCAGTGAGAACCAGCATTACTTTTCCCCGCTGGCACCTTTGCTGTGGCAGCAAAAGCTGGACGTTTGTCTTTTTACCACCGGAGGTTGCCGAAAGTGTAAAAAGGCGCTTTTGAGGATAGAGTCCGCAGGAAAGCAGAGAGGGCCAAATTGTCAGGGGCATTTGAAGGAGTTCCAGGAGGCAGTGAGAACCAGCATTACTTTTCCCTGCTGGCACCTTTGCTGTGGCAGCAAAAGCTGGACGTTTGTCTTTTTTGCTCCGGAGGCTGCTGAAAGCGAAAACAGGTGCTTTTGAGGATGGAGTCTGCAGGAAAGCAGAGAGGGCCAAATTGTCTGTGGCATTTGAAAGGGTTCCAGGAGGCAGTGAGAACCAGCATTACTTTTCCCCGCTGGCACCTTTGCTGTGGCAGCAAAAGCTGGACGTTTGTCTTTTTTGCTCCGGAGGCTGCCGAAAGCGAAAACAGGTGCTTTTGAGGATGGAGTCCGCAGGAAAGCAGAGAGGGCCAAATTGTCTGTGGCATTTGAAAGGGTTCCAGGAGGCAGTGAGAACCAGCATTACTTTTCCCCGCTGGCACCTTTGCTGTGGCAGCAAAAGCTGGACGTTTGTCTTTTTTGCTCCGGAGGCTGCCGAAAGCGAAAATAGGTGCTTTTGAGGATGGAGTCCGCAGGAAAGCAGAGAGGGCCAAATTGTCTGTGGCATTTGAAAGAGTTCCAGGAGGCAGTGAGAACCAGCATTACTTTTCCCCGCTGGCACCTTTGCTGTGGCAGCAAAAGCTGGACGTTTTTCTTTTTACCACCGGAGGGCGCCGAAAGTGAAAAAAGGCGCTTTTGAGGATAGAGTCCGCAGGAAAGCAGAGAGGGCCAAATTGTCAGGGGCATTTGAAAGGGTTCCAGGAGGCAGTGAGAACCAGCATTACTTTTCCCCACTGGCACCTTTGCTGTGGCAGCAAAAGCTGGACGTTTCTCTTTTTTGCTCCGAAGGCTGCCGAAAGCGAAAACAGGTGCTTTTGAGGATGGAGTCCGCAGGAAAGCAGAGAGGGCCAAATTGTCTGGGGCATTTGAAAGGGTTCCAGGAGGCAGTGAGAACCAGCATTACTTTTCCCCGCTGGCACCTTTGCTGTGGCAGCAAAAGCTGGACGTTTGTCTTTTTTGCTCCGGACGCTGCCGAAAGCGAAAACAGGTGCTTTTGAGGATGGAGTCCGCAGGAAAGCAGAGAGGGCCAAATTGTCTGTGGCATTTGAAAGGGTTCCAGGAGGCAGTGAGAACCAGCATTACTTTTCCCCGCTGGCACCTTTGCTGAGGCAGCAAAAGCTGGACGTTTGTCTTTTTTGCTCCGGAGGCTGCCGAAAGCGAAAACAGGTGCTTTTGAGGATGGAGTCCGCAGGAAAGCAGAGAGGGCCAAATTGTCTGGGGCATTTGAAGAGGTTCCAGGAGGCAGTGAGAACCAGCATTACTTTTCCCCGCTGGCACCTTTGCTGTGGCAGCAAAAGCTGGACGTTTGTCTTTTTTGCTCCGGAGGCTGCCGAAAGCGAAAATAGGTGCTTTTGAGGATGGAGTCCGCAGGAAAGCAGAGAGGGCCAAATTGTCTGGGGCATTTGAAGAGGTTCCAGGAGGCAGTGAGAACCAGCATTACTTTTCCCCGCTGGCACCTTTGCTGTGGCAGCAAAAGCTGGACGTTTGTCTTTTTTGCTCCGGAGGCTGCCGAAAGCGAAAACAGGTGCTTTTGAGGATGGAGTCCGCAGGAAAGCAGAGAGGGCCAAATTGTCTGTGGCATTTGAAAGGGTTCCAGGAGGCAGTGAGAACCAGCATTACTTTTCCCCGCTGGCACCTTTGCTGTGGCAGCAAAAGCTGGACGTTTGTCTTTTTTGGTCCGGAGGTTGCCGAAAGCGAAAACAGGTGCTTTTGAGGATGGAGTCCACAGGAAAGCAGAGAGGGCCAAATTGTCTGGGGCATTTGAAAGGGTTCCAGGAGGCAGTGAGAACCAGCATTACTTTTCCCCGCTGGCACCTTTGCTGTGGCAGCAAAAGCTGGACGTTTGTCTTTTTTGCTCCGGAGGCTGCCGAAAGCGAAAACAGGTGCTTTTGAGGATGGAGTCCGCAGGAAAGCAGAGAGGGCCAAATTGTCTGTGGCATTTGAAAGAGTTCCAGGAGGCAGTGAGAACCAGCATTACCTTTCCCCGCTGGCACCTTTGCTGTGGCAGCAAAAGCTGGACGTTTGTCTTTTTACCACCGGAGGGCGCCGAAAGAGAAAAAGGCGCTTTTGAGGATAGAGTCCGCAGGAAAGCAGAGAGGGCCAAATTGTCAGGGGCATTTGAAAGGGTTCCAGGAGGCAGTGAGAACCAGCATTACTTTTCCCCACTGGCACCTTTGCTGTGGCAGCAAAAGCTGGACGTTTGTCTTTTTTGCTCCGGAGGCTGCCGAAAGCGAAAACAGGTGCTTTTGAGGATGGAGTCCGCAGGAAAGCAGAGAGGGCCAAATTGTCTGGGGCATTTGAAAGGGTTCCAGGAGGCAGTGAGAACCAGCATTACTTTTCCCCGCTGGCACCTTTGCTGTGGCAGCAAAAGCTGGACGTTTGTCTTTTTTGCTCCGGAGGCTGCCGAAAGCGAAAACAGGTGCTTTTGAGGATGGAGTCCGCAGGAAAGCAGAGAGGGCCAAATTGTCTGTGGCATTTGAAAGGGTTCCAGGAGGCAGTGAGAACCAGCATTACTTTTCCCCGCTGGCACCTTTGCTGAGGCAGCAAAAGCTGGCCGTTTGTCTTTTTTGCTCCGGAGGCTGCCGAAAGCGAAAACAGGTGCTTTTGAGGATGGAGTCCGCAGGAAAGCAGAGAGGGCCAAATTGTCTGGGGCATTTGAACAGGTTCCAGGAGGCAGTGAGAACCAGCATTACTTTTCCCCGCTGGCACCTTTGCTGTGGCAGCAAAAGCTGGACGTTTGTCTTTTTTGCTCCGGACGCTGCCGAAAGCGAAAACAGGTGCTTTTGAGGATGGAGTCCGCAGGAAAGCAGAGAGGGCCAAATTGTCTGGGGCATTTGAAAGGGTTCCAGGAGGCAGTGAGAACCAGCATTACTTTTCCCCGCTGGCACCTTTGCTGTGGCAGCAAAAGCTGGACGTTTGTCTTTTTTGCTCCGGAGGCTGCCGAAAGCGAAAACAGGTGCTTTTGAGGATGGAGTCCACAGGAAAGCAGAGAGGGCCAAATTGTCTGTGGCATTTGAAAGGGTTCCAGGAGGCAGTGAGAACCAGCATTACTTTTCCCCGCTGGCACCTTTGCTGTGGCAGCAAAAGTTGTACGTTTGTCTTTTTTGCTCCGGAGGCTGCCGAAAGCGAAAATAGGTGCTTTTGAGGATGGAGTCCGCAGGAAAGCAGAGAGGGCCAAATTGTCTGTGGCATTTGAAAGAGTTCCAGGAGGCAGTGAGAACCAGCATCACTTTTCCCCGCTGGCACCTTTGCTGTGGCAGCAAAAGCTGGACGTTTGTCTTTTTACCACCGGAGGGCGCCGAAAGTGAAAAAAGGCGCTTTTGAGGATGGAGTCCGCAAGAAAGCAGAGAGGGCCAAATTGTCTGTGGCATTTGAAAGGGTTCCAGGAGGCAGTGAGAACCAGCATTACTTTTCCCCACTGGCACCTTTGCTGTGGCAGCAAAAGCTGGACGTTTGTCTTTTTTGCTCCGGAGGCTGCCGAAAGCGAAAACAGGTGCTTTTGAGGATGGAGTCCGCAGGAAAGCAGAGAGGGCCAAATTGTCTGGGGCATTTGAAAGGGTTCCAGGAGACAGTGAGAACCAGCATTACTTTTCCCCGCTGGCACCTTTGCTGTGGCAGCAAAAGCTGGACGTTTGTCTTTTTTGCTCCGGAGGCTGCCGAAAGCGAAAATAGGTGCTTTTGAGGATGGAGTCCGCAGGAAAGCAGAGAGGGCCAAATTGTCTGGGGCATTTGAAAGGGTTCCAGGAGGCAGTGAGAACCAGCATTACTTTTCCCCGCTGGCACCTTTGTTGTGGCAGCAAAAGCTGGACGTTTGTCTTTTTTGCTCCGGAGGGCGCCGAAAGCAAAAATAGGTGCTTTTGAGGATGGAGTCCGCAGGAAAGCAGAGAGGGCCAAATTGTCTGTGGCATTTGAAAGAGTTCCAGGAGGCAGTGAGAACCAGCATTACTTTTCCCCGCTGGCACCTTTGCTGTGGCAGCAAAAGCTGGACGTTTGTCTTTTTTGGTCCGGAGGTTGCCGAAAGCGAAAACAGGTGCTTTTGAGGATGGAGTCCGCAGGAAAGCAGAGAGGGCCAAATTGTCTGGGGCATTTGAACGGGTTCCAGGAGGCAGTGAGAACCAGCATTACTTTTCCCCGCTGGCACCTTTGCTGTGGCAGCAAAAGCTGGACGTTTGTCTTTTTTGCTCCGGAGGCTGCCGAAAGCGAAAACAGGTGCTTTTGAGGATGGAGTCCACAGGAAAGCAGAAAGGGCCAAATTGTCTGTGGCATTTGAAAGGGTTCCAGGAGGCAGTGAGAACCAGCATTACTTTTCCCCGCTGGCACCTTTGCTGTGGCAGCAAAAGCTGGACGTTTGTCTTTTTTGCTCCGGAGGCTGCTGAAAGCGAAAATAGGTGCTTTTGAGGATGGAGTCCGCAGGAAAGCAGAGAGGGCCAAATTGTCTGTGGCATTTGAAAGGGTTCCAGGAGGCAGTGAGAACCAGCATTACTTTTCCCCGCTGGCACCTTTGCTGTGGCAGCAAAAGCTGGACGTTTGTCTTTTTACCACCGGAGGGCGCCGAAAGTGAAAAAAGGCGCTTTTGAGGATAGAGTCCGCAGGAAAGCAGAGAGGGCCAAATTGTCAGGGGCATTTGAAAGGGTTCCAGGAGGCAGTGAGAACCAGCATTACTTTTCCCCGCTGGCACCTTTGCTGTGGCAGCAAAAGCTGGACGTTTGTCTTTTTTGCTCCGGAGGCTGCCGAAAGCGAAAACAGGTGCTTTTGAGGATGGAGTCCGCAGGAAAGCAGAGAGGGCCAAATTGTCTGGGGCATTTGAAAGGGTTCCAGGAGGCAGTGAGAACCAGCATTACTTTTCCCCGCTGGCACCTTTGCTGTGGCAGCAAAAGCTGGACGTTTGTCTTTTTTGCTCCAGACGCTGCCGAAAGCGAAAACAGGTGCTTTTGAGGATGGAGTCCGCAGGAAAGCAGAGAGGGCCAAATTGTCTGTGGCATTTGAAAGGGTTCCAGGAGGCAGTGAGAACCAGCATTACTTTTCCCCGCTGGCACCTTTGCTGTGGCAGCAAAAGCTGGACGTTTGTCTTTTTTGCTCCGGAGGTTGCCAAAAGCGAAAACAGGTGCTTTTGAGGATGGAGTCCGCAGGAAAGCAGAGAGGGCCAAATTGTCTGGGGCATTTGAACAGGTTCCAGGAGGCAGTGAGAACCAGCATTACTTTTCCCCGCTGGCACCTTTGCTGTGGCAGCAAAAGCTGGACGTTTGTCTTTTTTGCTCCGGAAGTTGCCGAAAGCGAAAACAGGTGCTTTTGACGATGGAGTCCGCAGGAAAGCAGAGAGGGCCAAATTGTCTGTGGCATTTGAAAGGGTTCAAGGAGGTAGTGAGAACCAGCATTACTTTTCCCCGCTGGCACCTTTGCTGTGGCAGCAAAAGCTGGACGTTTGTCTTTTTTGCTCCGGAGGCTGCCGAAAGCGAAAACAGGTGCTTTTGAGGATAGAGTCCGCAAGAAAGCAGAGAGGGCCAAATTGTCTGGGGCATTTGAAAGGGTTCCAGGAGGCAGTGAGAACCAGCATTACTTTTCCCCGCTGGCACCTTTGCTGTGGCAGCAAAAACTGGACGTTTGTCTTTTTTGCTCTGGAGGCTGTCGAAAGCGAAAACAGGTGCTTTTGAGGATGGAGTCCGCAGGAAAGCAGAGAGGGCCAAATTGTCTGTGGCATTTGAAAGGGTTCCAGGAGGCAGTGAGAACCAGCATTATTTTTCCCCGCTGGCACCTTTGCTGTGGCAGCAAAAGCTGGACGTTTGTCTTTTTTGCTCCGGAGGCTGCCGAAAGCGAAAACAGGTGCTTTTGAGGATGGAGTCCGCAGGAAAGCAGAGAGGGCCAAATTGTCTGTGGCATTTGAAGAGGTTCCAGGAGGCAGTGAGAACCAGCATTACTTTTCCCCGCTGGCACGTTTGCTGTGGCAGCAAAAGCTGGACGTTTGTCTTTTTTGCTCCGGAGGCTGCCGAAAGCGAAAACAGGTGCTTTTGAGGATGGAGTCCGCAGGAAAGCAGAGAGAGCCAAATTGTCTGGGGCATTTGAAGGAGTTCCAGGAGGCAGTGAGAACCAGCATTACTTTTCCCCGCTGGCACCTTTGCTGTGGCAGCAAAAGCTGGACGTTTGTCTTTTTTGCTCCGGAGGCTGCCGAAAGCGAAAACAGGTGCTTTTGAGGATGGAGTCCGCAGGAAAGCAGAGAGGGCCAAATTGTCTGTGGCATTTGAAAGAGTTCCAGGAGGCAGTGAGAACCAGCATTACTTTTCCCCGCTGGCACCTTTGCTGTGGCAGCAAAAGCTGGACGTTTGTCTTTTTACCACCGGAGGGCGCCGAAAGTGAAAAAAGGCGCTTTTGAAGATAGAGTCCGCAGGAAAGCAGAGAGGGCCAAATTGTCTGTGGCATTTGAAAGGGTTCCAGGAGGCAGTGAGAACCAGCATTACTTTTCCCCGCTGGCACCTTTGCTGTGGCAGCAAAAGCTGGACGTTTGTCTTTTTTGCTCCGGAGGTTGCCGAAAGCGAAAACAGGTGCTTTTGAGGATGGAGTCCGCAGGAAAGCAGAGAGGGCCAAATTGTCTGTGGCATTTGAAAGGGTTCCAGGAGGCAGTGAGAACCAGCATTACTTTTCCCCGCTGGCACCTTTGCTGAGGCAGCAAAAGCTGGACGTTTGTCTTTTTTGCTCCGGAGGCTGCCGAAAGCGAAAACAGGTTCTTTTGAAGATGGAGTCCGCAGGAAAGCAGAGAGGGCCAAATTGTCTGGGGCATTTGAACAGGTTCCAGGAGGCAGTGAGAACCAGCATTACTTTTCCCTGCTGGCACCTTTGCTGTGGCAGCAAAAGCTGGACGTTTGTCTTTTTTGCTCCGGACGCTGCTGAAAGCGAAAACAGGTGCTTTTGAGGATGGAGTCCGCAGGAAAGCAGAGAGGGCCAAATTGTCTGGGGCATTTGAAAGGGTTCCAGGAGGCAGTGAGAACCAGCATTACTTTTCCCCGCTGGCACCTTTGCTGTGGCAGCAAAAGCTGGACGTTTGTCTTTTTTGCTCCGGAGGCTGCCGAAAGCGAAAACAGGTGCTTTTGAGGATGGAGTCCACAGGAAAGCAGAGAGGGCCAAATTGTCTGTGGCATTTGAAAGGGTTCCAGGAGGCAGTGAGAACCAGCATTACTTTTCCCCGCTGGCACCTTTGCTGTGGCAGCAAAAGCTGGACGTTTGTCTTTTTTGCTCCGGAGGCTGCCGAAAGCGAAAATAGGTGCTTTTGAGGATGGAGTCCGCAGGAAAGCAGAGAGGGCCAAATTGTCTGTGGCATTTGAAAGAGTTCCAGGAGGCAGTGAGAACCAGCATCACTTTTCCCCGCTGGCATCTTTGCTGTGGCAGCAAAAGCTGGACGTTTGTCTTTTTACCACCGGAGGGCGCCGAAAGTGAAAAAAGGCGCTTTTGAGGATAGAGTCCACAGGAAAGCAGAGAGGGCTTAATTTTCTGGGGCATTTGAAAGGGTTCCAGGAGGCAGTGAGAACCAGCATTACTTTTCCCCTCTGGCACCTTTGCTGTGGCAGCAAAAGCTGGACGTTTGTCTTTTTTGCTCCGGAGGCTGCCGAAAGCGAAAACAGGTGCTTTTGAGGATGGAGTCCGCAGGAAAGCAGAGAGGGCCAAATTGTCTGTGGCATTTGAAAGGGTTCCAGGAGGCAGTGAGAACCAGCATTACTTTTCCCCGCTGGCACCTTTGCTGTGGCAGCAAAAGCTGGACGTTTGTCTTTTTTGCTCCGGACGCTGCCGAAAGCGAAAACAGGTGCTTTTGAGGATGGAGTCCGCAGGAAAGCAGAGAGGGCCAAATTGTCTGTGGCATTTGAAAGGGTTCCAGGAGGCAGTGAGAACCAGCATTACTTTTCCCCGCTGGCACCTTTGCTGTGGCAGCAAAAGCTGGACGTTTGTCTTTTTTGCTCCGGAGGCTGCCGAAAGCGAAAATAGGTGCTTTTGAGGATGGAGTCCGCAGGAAAGCAGAGAGGGCCAAATTGTCTGGGGCATTTGAAGAGGTTCCAGGAGGCAGTGAGAACCAGCATTACTTTTCCCCGCTGGCACCTTTGCTGTGGCAGCAAAAGCTGGACGTTTGTCTTTTTTGCTCCGGAGGGCGCCGAAAGCGAAAACAGGTGCTTTTGAGGATGGAGTCCGCAGGAAAGCAGAGAGGGCCAAATTGTCTGTGGCATTTGAAAGGGTTCCAGGAGGCAGTGAGAACCAGCATTACTTTTCCCCTCTGGCACCTTTGCTGTGGCAGCAAAAGCTGGACGTTTGTCTTTTTTGCTCCGGAGGCTGCCGAAAGCGAAAACAGGTGCTTTTGAGGATGGAGTCCGCAGGAAAGCAGAGAGGGCCAAATTGTCTGTGGCATTTGAAAGGGTTCCAGGAGGCAGTGAGAACCAGCATTACTTTTCCCCGCTGGCACCTTTGCTGAGGCAGCAAAAGCTGGACGTTTGTCTTTTTTGCTCCGGAGGCTGCCGAAAGCGAAAACAGGTGCTTTTGAGGATGGAGTCCGCAGGAAAGCAGAGAGGGCCAAATTGTCTGGGGCATTTGAACAGGTTCCAGGAGGCAGTGAGAACCAGCATTACTTTTCCCCGCTGGCACCTTTGCTGTGGCAGCAAAAGCTGGACGTTTGTCTTTTTTGCTCCGGACGCTGCCGAAAGCGAAAACAGGTGCTTTTGAGGATGGAGTCCGCAGGAAAGCAGAGAGGGCCAAATTGTCTGGGGCATTTGAAAGGGTTCCAGGAGGCAGTGAGAACCAGCATTACTTTTCCCCGCTGGCACCTTTGCTGTGGCAGCAAAAGCTGGACGTTTGTCTTTTTTGCTCCGGAGGCTGCCGAAAGCGAAAACAGGTGCTTTTGAGGATGGAGTCCACAGGAAAGCAGAAAGGGCCAAATTGTCTGTGGCATTTGAAAGGGTTCCAGGAGGCAGTGAGAACCAGCATTACTTTTCCCCGCTGGCACCTTTGCTGTGGCAGCAAAAGCTGGACGTTTGTCTTTTTTGCTCCGGAGGCTGCCGAAAGCGAAAATAGGTGCTTTTGAGGATGGAGTCCGCAGGAAAGCAGAGAGGGCCAAATTGTCTGTGGCATTTGAAAGAGTTCCAGGAGGCAGTGAGAACCAGCATCACTTTTCCCCGCTGGCACCTTTGCTGTGGCAGCAAAAGCTGGACGTTTGTCTTTTTACCACCGGAGGGCGCCGAAAGTGAAAAAAGGCGCTTTTGAGGATAGAGTCCACAGGAAAGCAGAGAGGGCTTAATTTTCTGGGGCATTTGAAAGGGTTCCAGGAGGCAGTGAGAACCAGCATTACTTTTCCCCGCTGGCACCTTTGCTGTGGCAGCAAAAGCTGGACGTTTGTCTTTTTTGCTCCGGAGGCTGCCGAAAGCGAAAATAGGTGCTTTTGAGGATGGAGTCCGCAGGAAAGCAGAGAGGGCCAAATTGTCTGTGGCATTTGAAAGGGTTCCAGGAGGCAGTGAGAACCAGCATTACTTTTCCCCGCTGGCACCTTTGCTGTGGCAGCAAAAGCTGGACGTTTTTCTTTTTACCACCGGAGGGCGCCGAAAGTGAAAAAAGGCGCTTTTGAGGATAGAGTCCGCAGGAAAGCAGAGAGGGCCAAATTGTCTGGGGCATTTGAAAGGGTTCCAGGAGGCAGTGAGAACCAGCATTACTTTTCCCCGCTGGCACCTTTGCTGTGGCAGCAAAAGCTGGACGTTTGTCTTTTTTGCTCCGGAGGCTGCCGAAAGCGAAAATAGGTGCTTTTGAGGATGGAGTCCGCAGGAAAGCAGAGAGGGCCAAATTGTCTGGGGCATTTGAAGAGGTTCCAGGAGGCAGTGAGAACCAGCATTACTTTTCCCCGCTGGCACCTTTGCTGTGGCAGCAAAAGCTGGACGTTTGTCTTTTTTGCTCCGGAGGCTGCCGAAAGCGAAAACAGGTGCTTTTGAGGATGGAGTCCGCAGGAAAGCAGAGAGGGCCAAATTGTCTGTGGCATTTGAAAGGGTTCCAGGAGGCAGTGAGAACCAGCATTACTTTTCCCCGCTGGCACCTTTGCTGTGGCAGCAAAAGCTGGACGTTTGTCTTTTTTGCTTCGGAGGCTGCCGAAAGCGAAAACAGGTGCTTTTGAGGATGGAGTCCGCAGGAAAGCAGAGAGGGCCAAATTGTCTAGGGCATTTGAACAGGTTCCAGGAGGCAGTGAGAACCAGCATTACTTTTCCCCGCTGGCACCTTTGCTGTGGCAGCAAAAGCTGGACGTTTGTCTTTTTTGCTCCGGAGGCTGCCGAAAGCGAAAACAGGTGCTTTTGAGGATGGAGTCCACAGGAAAGCAGAGAGGGCCAAATTGTCTGTGGCATTTGAAAGGGTTCCAGGAGGCAGTGAGAACCAGCATTACTTTTCCCCGCTGGCACCTTTGCTGTGGCAGCAAAAGCTGGACGTTTGTCTTTTTTGCTCCGGAGGCTGCCGAAAGCGAAAATAGGTGCTTTTGAGGATGGAGTCCGCAGGAAAGCAGAGAGGGCCAAATTGTCTGTGGCATTTGAAAGAGTTCCAGGAGGCAGTGAGAACCAGCATCACTTTTCCCCGCTGGCATCTTTGCTGTGGCAGCAAAAGCTGGACGTTTGTCTTTTTACCACCGGAGGGCGCCGAAAGTGAAAAAAGGCGCTTTTGAGGATAGAGTCCACAGGAAAGCAGAGAGGGCTTAATTTTCTGGGGCATTTGAAAGGGTTCCAGGAGGCAGTGAGAACCAGCATTACTTTTCCCCTCTGGCACCTTTGCTGTGGCAGCAAAAGCTGGACGTTTGTCTTTTTTGCTCCGGAGGCTGCCGAAAGCGAAAACAGGTGCTTTTGAGGATGGAGTCCGCAGGAAAGCAGAGAGGGCCAAATTGTCTGTGGCATTTGAAAGGGTTCCAGGAGGCAGTGAGAACCAGCATTACTTTTCCCCGCTGGCACCTTTGCTGTGGCAGCAAAAGCTGGACGTTTGTCTTTTTTGCTCCGGAGGCTGCCGAAAGCGAAAACAGGTGCTTTTGAGGATAGAGTCCGCAGGAAAGCAGAGAGGGCCAAATTGTCTGGGGCATTTGAAAGGGTTCCAGGAGGCAGTGAGAACCAGCATTACTTTTCCCCGCTGGCACCTTTGCTGTGGCAGCAAAAACTGGACGTTTGTCTTTTTTGCTCTGGAGGCTGCCGAAAGCGAAAACAGGTGCTTTTGAGGATGGAGTCCGCAGGAAAGCAGAGAGGGCCAAATTGTCTGTGGCATTTGAAAGGGTTCCAGGAGGCAGTGAGAACCAGCATTATTTTTCCCCGCTGGCACCTTTGCTGTGGCAGCAAAAGCTGGACGTTTGTCTTTTTTGCTCCGGAGGCTGCCGAAAGCGAAAACAGGTGCTTTTGAGGATGGAGTCCGCAGGAAAGCAGAGAGGGCCAAATTGTCTGTGGCATTTGAAGAGGTTCCAGGAGGCAGTGAGAACCAGCATTACTTTTCCCCGCTGGCACGTTTGCTGTGGCAGCAAAAGCTGGACGTTTGTCTTTTTTGCTCCGGAGGCTGCCGAAAGCGAAAACAGGTGCTTTTGAGGATGGAGTCCGCAGGAAAGCAGAGAGAGCCAAATTGTCTGGGGCATTTGAAGGAGTTCCAGGAGGCAGTGAGAACCAGCATTACTTTTCCCCGCTGGCACCTTTGCTGTGGCAGCAAAAGCTGGACGTTTGTCTTTTTTGCTCCGGAGGCTGCCGAAAGCGAAAACAGGTGCTTTTGACGATGGAGTCCGCAGGAAAGCAGAGAGGGCCAAATTGTCTGTGGCATTTGAAAGAGTTCCAGGAGGCAGTGAGAACCAGCATTACTTTTCCCCGCTGGCACCTTTGCTGTGGCAGCAAAAGCTGGACGTTTGTCTTTTTACCACCGGAGGGCGCCGAAAGTGAAAAAAGGCGCTTTTGAGGATAGAGTCCGCAGGAAAGCAGAGAGGGCCAAATTGTCTGTGGCATTTGAAAGGGTTCCAAGGGGCAGTGAGAACCAGCATTACTTTTCCCCGCTGGCACCTTTGCTGTGGCAGCAAAAGCTGGACGTTTGTCTTTTTTGCTCCGGAGGTTGCCGAAAGCGAAAACAGGTGCTTTTGAGGATGGAGTCCGCAGGAAAGCAGAGAGGGCCAAATTGTCTGTGGCATTTGAAAGGGTTCCAGGAGGCAGTGAGAACCAGCATTACTTTTCCCCGCTGGCACCTTTGCTGAGGCAGCAAAAGCTGGACGTTTGTCTTTTTTGCTCCGGAGGCTGCCGAAAGCGAAAACAGGTGCTTTTGAGGATGGAGTCCGCAGGAAAGCAGAGAGGGCCAAATTGTCTGGGGCATTTGAACAGGTTCCAGGAGGCAGTGAGAACCAGCATTACTTTTCCCTGCTGGCACCTTTGCTGTGGCAGCAAAAGCTGGACGTTTGTCTTTTTTGCTCCGGACGCTGCCGAAAGCGAAAACAGGTGCTTTTGAGGATGGAGTCCGCAGGAAAGCAGAGAGGGCCAAATTGTCTGGGGCATTTGAAAGGGTTCCAGGAGGCAGTGAGAACCAGCATTACTTTTCCCCGCTGGCACCTTTGCTGTGGCAGCAAAAGCTGGACGTTTGTCTTTTTTGCTCCGGAGGCTGCCGAAAGCGAAAACAGGTGCTTTTGAGGATGGAGTCCACAGGAAAGCAGAGAGGGCCAAATTGTCTGTGGCATTTGAAAGGGTTCCAGGAGGCAGTGAGAACCAGCATTACTTTTCCCCGCTGGCACCTTTGCTGTGGCAGCAAAAGCTGGACGTTTGTCTTTTTTGCTCCGGAGGCTGCCGAAAGCGAAAATAGGTTCTTTTGAGGATGGAGTCCGCAGGAAAGCAGAGAGGGCCAAATTGTCTGTGGCATTTGAAAGAGTTCCAGGAGGCAGTGAGAACCAGCATCACTTTTCCCCGCTGGCATCTTTGCTGTGGCAGCAAAAGCTGGACGTTTGTCTTTTTACCACCGGAGGGCGCCGAAAGTGAAAAAAGGCGCTTTTGAGGATAGAGTCCACAGGAAAGCAGAGAGGGCTTAATTTTCTGGGGCATTTGAAAGGGTTCCAGGAGGCAGTGAGAACCAGCATTACTTTTCCCCGCTGGCACCTTTGCTGTGGCAGCAAAAGCTGGACGTTTGTCTTTTTTGCTCCGGAGGCTGCCGAAAGCGAAAACAGGTGCTTTTGAGGATGGAGTCCGCAGGAAAGCAGAGAGGGCCAAATTGTCTGTGGCATTTGAAAGGGTTCCAGGAGGCAGTGAGAACCAGCATTACTTTTCCCCGCTGGCACCTTTGCTGTGGCAGCAAAAGCTGGACGTTTGTCTTTTTTGCTCCGGACGCTGCCGAAAGCGAAAACAGGTGCTTTTGAGGATGGAGTCCGCAGGAAAGCAGAGAGGGCCAAATTGTCTGTGGCATTTGAAAGGGTTCCAGGAGGCAGTGAGAACCAGCATTACTTTTCCCCGCTGGCACCTTTGCTGTGGCAGCAAAAGCTGGACGTTTGTCTTTTTACCACCGGAGGGCGCCGAAAGTGAAAAAAGGCGCTTTTGAGGATAGAGTCCACAGGAAAGCAGAGAGGGCTTAATTTTCTGGGGCATTTGAAAGGGTTCCAGGAGGCAGTGAGAACCAGCATTACTTTTCCCCGCTGGCACCTTTGCTGTGGCAGCAAAAGCTGGACGTTTGTCTTTTTTGCTCCGGAGGCTGCCGAAAGCGAAAATAGGTGCTTTTGAGGATGGAGTCCGCAGGAAAGCAGAGAGGGCCAAATTGTCTGTGGCATTTGAAAGGGTTCCAGGAGGCAGTGAGAACCAGCATTACTTTTCCCCGCTGGCACCTTTGCTGTGGCAGCAAAAGCTGGACGTTTTTCTTTTTACCACCGGAGGGCGCCGAAAGTGAAAAAAGGCGCTTTTGAGGATAGAGTCCGCAGGAAAGCAGAGAGGGCCAAATTGTCTGGGGCATTTGAAAGGGTTCCAGGAGGCAGTGAGAACCAGCATTACTTTTCCCCGCTGGCACCTTTGCTGTGGCAGCAAAAGCTGGACGTTTGTCTTTTTTGCTCCGGAGGCTGCCGAAAGCGAAAATAGGTGCTTTTGAGGATGGAGTCCGCAGGAAAGCAGAGAGGGCCAAATTGTCTGGGGCATTTGAAGAGGTTCCAGGAGGCAGTGAGAACCAGCATTACTTTTCCCCGCTGGCACCTTTGCTGTGGCAGCAAAAGCTGGACGTTTGTCTTTTTTGCTCCGGAGGCTGCCGAAAGCGAAAACAGGTGCTTTTGAGGATGGAGTCCGCAGGAAAGCAGAGAGGGCCAAATTGTCTGTGGCATTTGAAAGGGTTCCAGGAGGCAGTGAGAACCAGCATTACTTTTCCCCGCTGGCACCTTTGCTGTGGCAGCAAAAGCTGGACGTTTGTCTTTTTTGCTTCGGAGGCTGCCGAAAGCGAAAACAGGTGCTTTTGAGGATGGAGTCCGCAGGAAAGCAGAGAGGGCCAAATTGTCTGGGGCATTTGAACAGGTTCCAGGAGGCAGTGAGAACCAGCATTACTTTTCCCCGCTGGCACCTTTGCTGTGGCAGCAAAAGCTGGACGTTTGTCTTTTTTGCTCCGGAGGCTGCCGAAAGCGAAAACAGGTGCTTTTGAGGATGGAGTCCACAGGAAAGCAGAGAGGGCCAAATTGTCTGTGGCATTTGAAAGGGTTCCAGGAGGCAGTGAGAACCAGCATTACTTTTCCCCGCTGGCACCTTTGCTGTGGCAGCAAAAGCTGGACGTTTGTCTTTTTTGCTCCGGAGGCTGCCGAAAGCGAAAATAGGTGCTTTTGAGGATGGAGTCCGCAGGAAAGCAGAGAGGGCCAAATTGTCTGTGGCATTTGAAAGAGTTCCAGGAGGCAGTGAGAACCAGCATCACTTTTCCCCGCTGGCATCTTTGCTGTGGCAGCAAAAGCTGGACGTTTGTCTTTTTACCACCGGAGGGCGCCGAAAGTGAAAAAAGGCGCTTTTGAGGATAGAGTCCACAGGAAAGCAGAGAGGGCTTAATTTTCTGGGGCATTTGAAAGGGTTCCAGGAGGCAGTGAGAACCAGCATTACTTTTCCCCTCTGGCACCTTTGCTGTGGCAGCAAAAGCTGGACGTTTGTCTTTTTTGCTCCGGAGGCTGCCGAAAGCGAAAACAGGTGCTTTTGAGGATGGAGTCCGCAGGAAAGCAGAGAGGGCCAAATTGTCTGTGGCATTTGAAAGGGTTCCAGGAGGCAGTGAGAACCAGCATTACTTTTCCCCGCTGGCACCTTTGCTGTGGCAGCAAAAGCTGGACGTTTGTCTTTTTTGCTCCGGAGGCTGCCGAAAGCGAAAATAGGTGCTTTTGAGGATGGAGTCCGCAGGAAAGCAGAGAGGGCCAAATTGTCTGGGGCATTTGAAGAGGTTCCAGGAGGCAGTGAGAACCAGCATTACTTTTCCCCGCTGGCACCTTTGCTGTGGCAGCAAAAGCTGGACGTTTGTCTTTTTTGCTCCGGAGGGCGCCGAAAGCGAAAACAGGTGCTTTTGAGGATGGAGTCCGCAGGAAAGCAGAGAGGGCCAAATTGTCTGTGGCATTTGAAAGGGTTCCAGGAGGCAGTGAGAACCAGCATTACTTTTCCCCGCTGGCACCTTTGCTGTGGCAGCAAAAGCTGGACGTTTGTCTTTTTTGCTCCGGAGGCTGCCGAAAGCGAAAACAGGTGCTTTTGAGGATGGAGTCCGCAGGAAAGCAGAGAGGGCCAAATTGTCTGGGGCATTTGAACAGGTTCCAGGAGGCAGTGAGAACCAGCATTACTTTTCCCCGCTGGCACCTTTGCTGTGGCAGCAAAAGCTGGACGTTTGTCTTTTTTGCTCCGGAGGCTGCCGAAAGCGAAAATAGGTGCTTTTGAGGATGGAGTCCGCAGGAAAGCAGAGAGGGCCAAATTGTCTGTGGCATTTGAAAGAGTTCCAGGAGGCAGTGAGAACCAGCATCACTTTTCCCCGCTGGCACCTTTGCTGTGGCAGCAAAAGCTGGACGTTTGTCTTTTTACCACCGGAGGGCGCCGAAAGTGAAAAAAGGCGCTTTTGAGGATAGAGTCCACAGGAAAGCAGAGAGGGCTTAATTTTCTGGGGCATTTGAAAGGGTTCCAGGAGGCAGTGAGAACCAGCATTACTTTTCCCCGCTGGCACCTTTGCTGTGGCAGCAAAAGCTGGACGTTTGTCTTTTTTGCTCCGGAGGCTGCCGAAAGCGAAAATAGGTGCTTTTGAGGATGGAGTCCGCAGGAAAGCAGAGAGGGCCAAATTGTCTGTGGCATTTGAAAGGGTTCCAGGAGGCAGTGAGAACCAGCATTACTTTTCCCCGCTGGCACCTTTGCTGTGGCAGCAAAAGCTGGACGTTTGTCTTTTTTGCTCCGGACGCTGCCGAAAGCGAAAACAGGTGCTTTTGAGGATGGAGTCCGCAGGAAAGCAGAGAGGGCCAAATTGTCTGGGGCATTTGAAAGGGTTCCAGGAGGCAGTGAGAACCAGCATTACTTTTCCCCGCTGGCACCTTTGCTGTGGCAGCAAAAGCTGGACGTTTGTCTTTTTTGCTCCGGAGGCTGCCGAAAGCGAAAATAGGTGCTTTTGAGGATGGAGTCCGCAGGAAAGCAGAGAGGGCCAAATTGTCTGGGGCATTTGAAGAGGTTCCAGGAGGCAGTGAGAACCAGCATTACTTTTCCCCGCTGGCACCTTTGCTGTGGCAGCAAAAGCTGGACGTTTGTCTTTTTTGCTCCGGAGGCTGCCGAAAGCGAAAACAGGTGCTTTTGAGGATGGAGTCCGCAGGAAAGCAGAGAGGGCCAAATTGTCTGTGGCATTTGAAAGGGTTCCAGGAGGCAGTGAGAACCAGCATTACTTTTCCCCGCTGGCACCTTTGTTGTGGCAGCAAAAGCTGGACGTTTGTCTTTTTTGCTTCGGAGGCTGCCGAAAGCGAAAACAGGTGCTTTTGAGGATGGAGTCCACAGGAAAGCAGAGAGGGCCAAATTGTCTGGGGCATTTGAAAGGGTTCCAGGAGGCAGTGAGAACCAGCATTACTTTTCCCCGCTGGCACCTTTGCTGTGGCAGCAAAAGCTGGACGTTTGTCTTTTTTGCTCCGGAGGCTGCCGAAAGCGAAAATAGGTGCTTTTGAGGATGGAGTCCGCAGGAAAGCAGAGAGGGCCAAATTGTCTGGGGCATTTGAAAGGGTTCCAGGAGGCAGTGAGAACCAGCATTACTTTTCCCCGCTGGCACCTTTGCTGTGGCAGCAAAAGCTGGACGTTTTTCTTTTTACCACCGGAGGGCGCCGAAAGTGAAAAAAGGCGCTTTTGAGGATAGAGTCCGCAGGAAAGCAGAGAGGGCCAAATTGTCAGGGGCATTTGAAGGAGTTCCAGGAGGCAGTGAGAACCAGCATTACTTTTCCCTGCTGGCACCTTTGCTGTGGCAGCAAAAGCTGGACGTTTGTCTTTTTTGCTCCGGAGGGCGCCGAAAGCAAAAATAGGTGCTTTTGAGGATGGAGTCCGCAGGAAAGCAGAGAGGGCCAAATTGTCTGTGGCATTTGAAAGGGTTCCAGGAGGCAGTGAGAACCAGCATTACTTTTCCCCGCTGGCACCTTTGCTGTGGCAGCAAAAGCTGGACGTTTGTCTTTTTTGCTCCGGAGGTTGCCGAAAGCGAAAACAGGTGCTTTTGAGGATGGAGTCCGCAGGAAAGCAGAGAGGGCCAAATTGTCTGGAGCATTTGAAAGGGTTCCAGGAGGCAGTGAGAACCAGCATTACTTTTCCCCGCTGGCACCTTTGCTGTGGCAGCAAAAGCTGGACGTTTGTCTTTTTTGCTCCGGACGCTGCCGAAAGCGAAAACAGGTGCTTTTGAGGATGGAGTCCGCAGGAAAGCAGAGAGGGCCAAATTGTCTGGGGCATTTGAAAGGGTTCCAGGAGGCAGTGAGAACCAGCATTACTTTTCCCCGCTGGCACCTTTGCTGTGGCAGCAAAAGCTGGACGTTTGTCTTTTTTGCTCCGGAGGCTGCCGAAAGCGAAAACAGGTGCTTTTGAGGATGGAGTCCACAGGAAAGCAGAGAGGGCCAAATTGTCTGTGGCATTTGAAAGGGTTCCAGGAGGCAGTGAGAACCAGCATTACTTTTCCCCGCTGGCACCTTTGCTGTGGCAGCAAAAGCTGGACGTTTGTCTTTTTTGCTCCGGAGGCTGCCGAAAGCGAAAATAGGTGCTTTTGAGGATGGAGTCCGCAGGAAAGCAGAGAGGGCCAAATTGTCTGTGGCATTTGAAAGAGCTCCAGGAGGCAGTGAGAACCAGCATCACTTTTCCCCGCTGGCACCTTTGCTGTGGCAGCAAAAGCTGGACGTTTGTCTTTTTACCACCGGAGGGCGCCGAAAGTGAAAAAAGGCGCTTTTGAGGATGGAGTCCGCAGGAAAGCAGAGAGGGCCAAATTGTCTGGGGCATTTGAAAGGGTTCCAGGAGGCAGTGAGAACCAGCATTACTTTTCCCCGCTGGCACCTTTGCTGTGGCAGCAAAAGCTGGACGTTTGTCTTTTTTGCTCCGGAGGCTGCTGAAAGCGAAAACAGGTCCTTTTGAGGATGGAGTCTGCAGGAAAGCAGAGAGGGCCAAATTGTCTGGGGCATTTGAAGGAGTTCCAGGAGGCAGTGAGAACCAGCATTACTTTTCCCCGCTGGCACCTTTGCTGTGGCAGCAAAAGCTGGACGTTTGTCTTTTTTGCTCCGGAGGCTGCCGAAAGCGAAAACAGGTGCTTTTGAGGATGGAGTCCGCAGGAAAGCAGAGAGGGCCAAATTGTCTGTGGCATTTGAAAGAGTTCCAGGAGGCAGTGAGAACCAGCATTACTTTTCCCCGCTGGCACCTTTGCTGTGGCAGCAAAAGCTGGACGTTTGTCTTTTTACCACCGGAGGGCGCCGAAAGTGAAAAAAGGCGCTTTTGAGGATAGAGTCCGCAGGAAAGCAGAGAGGGCCAAATTGTCTGGGGCATTTGAAAGGGTTCCAGGAGGCAGTGAGAACCAGCATTACTTTTCCCCGCTGGCACCTTTGCTGTGGCAGCAAAAGCTGGACGTTTGTCTTTTTTGCTCCGGAGGTTGCCGAAAGCGAAAACAGGTGCTTTTGAGGATGGAGTCCGCAGGAAAGCAGAGAGGGCCAAATTGTCTGTGGCATTTGAAAGGGTTCCAGGAGGCAGTGAGAACCAGCATTACTTTTCCCCGCTGGCACCTTTGCTGAGGCAGCAAAAGCTGGCCGTTTGTCTTTTTTGCTCCGGAGGCTGCCGAAAGCGAAAACAGGTGCTTTTGAGGATGGAGTCCGCAGGAAAGCAGAGAGGGCCAAATTGTCTGGGGCATTTGAACAGGTTCCAGGAGGCAGTGAGAACCAGCATTACTTTTCCCCGCTGGCACCTTTGCTGTGGCAGCAAAAGCTGGACGTTTGTCTTTTTTGCTCCGGACGCTGCCGAAAGCGAAAACAGGTGCTTTTGAGGATGGAGTCCGCAGGAAAGCAGAGAGGGCCAAATTGTCTGTGGCATTTGAAAGGGTTCCAGGAGGCAGTGAGAACCAGCATTACTTTTCCCCGCTGGCACCTTTGCTGTGGCAGCAAAAGCTGGACGTTTGTCTTTTTTGCTCCGGAGGCTGCCGAAAGCGAAAACAGGTGCTTTTGAGGATGGAGTCCACAGGAAAGCAGAGAGGGCCAAATTGTCTGTGGCATTTGAAAGGGTTCCAGGAGGCAGTGAGAACCAGCATTACTTTTCCCCGCTGGCACCTTTGCTGTGGCAGCAAAAGCTGGACGTTTGTCTTTTTTGCTCCGGAGGCTGCCGAAAGCGAAAATAGGTGCTTTTGAGGATGGAGTCCGCAGGAAAGCAGAGAGGGCCAAATTGTCTGTGGCATTTGAAAGAGTTCCAGGAGGCAGTGAGAACCAGCATCACTTTTCCCCGCTGGCATCTTTGCTGTGGCAGCAAAAGCTGGACGTTTGTCTTTTTACCACCGGAGGGCGCCGAAAGTGAAAAAAGGCGCTTTTGAGGATAGAGTCCACAGGAAAGCAGAGAGGGCTTAATTTTCTGGGGCATTTGAAAGGGTTCCAGGAGGCAGTGAGAACCAGCATTACTTTTCCCCTCTGGCACCTTTGCTCTGGCAGCAAAAGCTGGACGTTTGTCTTTTTTGCTCCGGAGGCTGCCGAAAGCGAAAACAGGTGCTTTTGAGGATGGAGTCCGCAGGAAAGCAGAGAGGGCCAAATTGTCTGTGGCATTTGAAAGGGTTCCAGGAGGCAGTGAGAACCAGCATTACTTTTCCCCGCTGGCACCTTTGCTGTGGCAGCAAAAGCTGGACGTTTGTCTTTTTTGCTCCGGAGGCTGCCGAAAGCGAAAATAGGTGCTTTTGAGGATGGAGTCCGCAGGAAAGCAGAGAGGGCCAAATTGTCTGGGGCATTTGAAGAGGTTCCAGGAGGCAGTGAGAACCAGCATTACTTTTCCCCGCTGGCACCTTTGCTGTGGCAGCAAAAGCTGGACGTTTGTCTTTTTTGCTCCGGAGGGCGCCGAAAGCGAAAACAGGTGCTTTTGAGGATGGAGTCCGCAGGAAAGCAGAGAGGGCCAAATTGTCTGTGGCATTTGAAAGGGTTCCAGGAGGCAGTGAGAACCAGCATTACTTTTCCCCGCTGGCACCTTTGCTGTGGCAGCAAAAGCTGGACGTTTGTCTTTTTTGCTCCGGAGGCTGCCGAAAGCGAAAACAGGTGCTTTTGAGGATGGAGTCCGCAGGAAAGCAGAGAGGGCCAAATTGTCTGTGGCATTTGAAAGGGTTCCAGGAGGCAGTGAGAACCAGCATTACTTTTCCCCGCTGGCACCTTTGCTGTGGCAGCAAAAGCTGGACGTTTGTCTTTTTTGCTCCGGAGGCTGCCGAAAGCGAAAATAGGTGCTTTTGAGGATGGAGTCCGCAGGAAAGCAGAGAGGGCCAAATTGTCTGGGGCATTTGAAGAGGTTCCAGGAGGCAGTGAGAACCAGCATTACTTTTCCCCGCTGGCACCTTTGCTGTGGCAGCAAAAGCTGGACGTTTGTCTTTTTTGCTCCGGAGGGCGCCGAAAGCGAAAACAGGTGCTTTTGAGGATGGAGTCCGCAGGAAAGCAGAGAGGGCCAAATTGTCTGTGGCATTTGAAAGGGTTCCAGGAGGCAGTGAGAACCAGCATTACTTTTCCCCGCTGGCACCTTTGCTGTGGCAGCAAAAGCTGGACGTTTGTCTTTTTTGCTCCGGAGGCTGCCGAAAGCGAAAACAGGTGCTTTTGAGGATGGAGTCCGCAGGAAAGCAGAGAGGGCCAAATTGTCTGTGGCATTTGAAAGGGTTCCAGGAGGCAGTGAGAACCAGCATTACTTTTCCCCGCTGGCACCTTTGCTGAGGCAGCAAAAGCTGGCCGTTTGTCTTTTTTGCTCCGGAGGCTGCCGAAAGCGAAAACAGGTGCTTTTGAGGATGGAGTCCGCAGGAAAGCAGAGAGGGCCAAATTGTCTGGGGCATTTGAAGAGGTTCCAGGAGGCAGTGAGAACCAGCATTACTTTTCCCCGCTGGCACCTTTGCTGTGGCAGCAAAAGCTGGACGTTTGTCTTTTTTGCTCCGGACGCTGCCGAAAGCGAAAACAGGTGCTTTTGAGGATGGAGTCCGCAGGAAAGCAGAGAGGGCCAAATTGTCTGGGGCATTTGAAAGGGTTCCAGGAGGCAGTGAGAACCAGCATTACTTTTCCCCGCTGGCACCTTTGCTGTGGCAGCAAAAGCTGGACGTTTGTCTTTTTTGCTCCGGAGGCTGCCGAAAGCGAAAACAGGTGCTTTTGAGGATGGGGTCCACAGGAAAGCAGAAAGGGCCAAATTGTCTGTGGCATTTGAAAGGGTTCCAGGAGGCAGTGAGAACCAGCATTACTTTTCCCCGCTGGCACCTTTGCTGTGGCAGCAAAAGCTGGACGTTTGTCTTTTTTGCTCCGGAGGCTGCCGAAAGCGAAAATAGGTGCTTTTGAGGATGGAGTCCGCAGGAAAGCAGAGAGGGCCAAATTGTCTGTGGCATTTGAAAGAGTTCCAGGAGGCAGTGAGAACCAGCATCACTTTTCCCCGCTGGCACCTTTGCTGTGGCAGCAAAAGCTGGACGTTTGTCTTTTTACCACCGGAGGGCGCCGAAAGTGAAAAAAGGCGCTTTTGAGGATAGAGTCCACAGGAAAGCAGAGAGGGCTTAATTTTCTGGGGCATTTGAAAGGGTTCCAGGAGGCAGTGAGAACCAGCATTACTTTTCCCCGCTGGCACCTTTGCTGTGGCAGCAAAAGCTGGACGTTTGTCTTTTTTGCTCCGGAGGCTGCCGAAAGCGAAAACAGGTGCTTTTGAGGATGGAGTCCACAGGAAAGCAGAGAGGGCCAAATTGTCTGGGGCATTTGAAAGGGTTCCAGGAGGCAGTGAGAACCAGCATTACTTTTCCCCGCTGGCACCTTTGCTGTGGCAGCAAAAGCTGTACGTTTGTCTTTTTACCACCGGAGGGCGCCGAAAGTGAAAAAAGGCGCTTTTGAGGATAGAGTCCGCAGGAAAGCAGAGAGGGCCAAATTGTCAGGGGCATTTGAAGGAGTTCCAGGAGGCAGTGAGAACCAGCATTACTTTTCCCCGCTGGCACCTTTGCTGTGGCAGCAAAAGCTGGACGTTTGTCTTTTTTGCTCCGGAGGGCGCCGAAAGCAAAAATAGGTGCTTTTGAGGATGGAGTCCGCAGGAAAGCAGAGAGGGCCAAATTGTCTGTGGCATTTGAAAGGGTTCCAGGAGGCAGTGAGAACCAGCATTACTTTTCCCCGCTGGCACCTTTGCTGTGGCAGCAAAAGCTGGACGTTTGTCTTTTTTGCTCCGGAGGTTGCCGAAAGCGAAAACAGGTGCTTTTGAGGATGGAGTCCGCAGGAAAGCAGAGAGGGCCAAATTGTCTGGGGCATTTGAAAGGGTTCCAGGAGGCAGTGAGAACCAGCATTACTTTTCCCCGCTGGCACCTTTGCTGTGGCAGCAAAAGCTGGACGTTTGTCTTTTTTGCTCCGGACGCTGCCGAAAGCGAAAACAGGTGCTTTTGAGGATGGAGTCCGCAGGAAAGCAGAGAGGGCCAAATTGTCTGGGGCATTTGAAAGGGTTCCAGGAGGCAGTGAGAACCAGCATTACTTTTCCCCGCTGGCACCTTTGCTGTGGCAGCAAAAGCTGGACGTTTGTCTTTTTTGCTCCGGAGGCTGCCGAAAGCGAAAACAGGTGCTTTTGAGGATGGAGTCCACAGGAAAGCAGAGAGGGCCAAATTGTCTGTGGCATTTGAAAGGGTTCCAGGAGGCAGTGAGAACCAGCATTACTTTTCCCCGCTGGCACCTTTGCTGTGGCAGCAAAAGCTGGACGTTTGTCTTTTTTGCTCCGGAGGCTGCCGAAAGCGAAAATAGGTGCTTTTGAGGATGGAGTCCGCAGGAAAGCAGAGAGGGCCAAATTGTCTGTGGCATTTGAAAGAGTTCCAGGAGGCAGTGAGAACCAGCATCACTTTTCCCCGCTGGCACCTTTGCTGTGGCAGCAAAAGCTGGACGTTTGTCTTTTTACCACCGGAGGGCGCCGAAAGTGAAAAAAGGCGCTTTTGAGGATAGAGTCCACAGGAAAGCAGAGAGGGCTTAATTGTCTGGGGCATTTGAAAGGGTTCCAGGAGGCAGTGAGAACCAGCATTACTTTTCCCCGCTGGCACCTTTGCTGTGGCAGCAAAAGCTGGACGTTTGTCTTTTTTGCTCCGGAGGGCGCCGAAAGCGAAAACAGGTGCTTTTGAGGATGGAGTCCGCAGGAAAGCAGAGAGGGCCAAATTGTCTGTGGCATTTGAAAGGGTTCCAGGAGGCAGTGAGAACCAGCATTACTTTTCCCCGCTGGCACCTTTGCTGTGGCAGCAAAAGCTGGACGTTTGTCTTTTTTGCTCCGGAGGCTGCCGAAAGCGAAAATAGGTGCTTTTGAGGATGGAGTCCGCAGGAAAGCAGAGAGGGCCAAATTGTCTGTGGCATTTGAAAGAGTTCCAGGAGGCAGTGAGAACCAGCATTACTTTTCCCCGCTGGCACCTTTGCTGTGGCAGCAAAAGCTGGACGTTTGTCCTTTTACCACCGGAGGGCGCCGAAAGTGAAAAAAGGCGCTTTTGAGGATAGAGTCCGCAGGAAAGCAGAGAGGGCCAAATTGTCAGGGGCATTTGAAAGGGTTCCAGGAGGCAGTGAGAACCAGCATTACTTTTCCCCGCTGGCACCTTTGCTGAGGCAGCAAAAGCTGGCCGTTTGTCTTTTTTGCTCCGGAGGCTGCCGAAAGCGAAAACAGGTGCTTTTGAGGATGGAGTCCGCAGGAAAGCAGAGAGGGCCAAATTGTCTGGGGCATTTGAAGAGGTTCCAGGAGGCAGTGAGAACCAGCATTACTTTTCCCCGCTGGCACCTTTGCTGTGGCAGCAAAAGCTGGACGTTTGTCTTTTTTGCTCCGGAGGCTGCCGAAAGCGAAAATAGGTGCTTTTGAGGATGGAGTCCGCAGGAAAGCAGAGAGGGCCAAATTGTCTGTGGCATTTGAAAGAGTTCCAGGAGGCAGTGAGAACCAGCATTACTTTTCCCCGCTGGCACCTTTGCTGTGGCAGCAAAAGCTGGACGTTTTTCTTTTTACCACCGGAGGGCGCCGAAAGAGAAAAAAGGCGCTTTTGAGGATAGAGTCCGCAGGAAAGCAGAGAGGGCCAAATTGTCAGGGGCATTTGAAAGGGTTCCAGGAGGCAGTGAGAACCAGCATTACTTTTCCCCGCTGGCACCTTTGCTGTGGCAGCAAAAGCTGGACGTTTGTCTTTTTTGCTCCGGAGGCTGCCGAAAGCGAAAACAGGTGCTTTTGAGGATGGAGTCCGCAGGAAAGCAGAGAGGGCCAAATTGTCTGTGGCATTTGAAAGGGTTCCAGGAGGCAGTGAGAACCAGCATTACTTTTCCCCGCTGGCACCTTTGCTGTGGCAGCAAAAGCTGGACGTTTGTCTTTTTTGCTCCGGAGGCTGCCGAAAGCGAAAACAGGTGCTTTTGAGGATGGAGTCCGCAGGAAAGCAGAGAGGGCCAAATTGTCTGTGGCATTTGAAAGGGTTCCAGGAGGCAGTGAGAACCAGCATTACTTTTCCCCGCTGGCACCTTTGCTGAGGCAGCAAAAGCTGGCCGTTTGTCTTTTTTGCTCCGGAGGCTGCCGAAAGCGAAAACAGGTGCTTTTGAGGATGGAGTCCGCAGGAAAACAGAGAGGGCCAAATTGTCTGGGGCATTTGAACAGGTTCCAGGAGGCAGTGAGAACCAGCATTACTTTTCCCCGCTGGCACCTTTGCTGTGGCAGCAAAAGCTGGACGTTTGTCTTTTTTGCTCCGGACGCTGCCGAAAGCGAAAACAGGTGCTTTTGAGGATAGAGTCCGCAGGAAAGCAGAGAGGGCCAAATTGTCTGGGGCATTTGAAAGGGTTCCAGGAGGCAGTGAGAACCAGCATTACTTTTCCCCGCTGGCACCTTTGCTGTGGCAGCAAAAGCTGGACGTTTGTCTTTTTTGCTCCGGAGGCTGCCGAAAGCGAAAACAGGTGCTTTTGAGGATGGAGTCCACAGGAAAGCAGAGAGGGCCAAATTGTCTGTGGCATTTGAAAGGGTTCCAGGAGGCAGTGAGAACCAGCATTACTTTTCCCCGCTGGCACCTTTGCTGTGGCAGCAAAAGCTGGACGTTTGTCTTTTTTGCTCCGGAGGCTGCCGAAAGCGAAAATAGGTGCTTTTGAGGATGGAGTCCGCAGGAAAGCAGAGAGGGCCAAATTGTCTGTGGCATTTGAAAGAGTTCCAGGAGGCAGTGAGAACCAGCATCACTTTTCCCCGCTGGCACCTTTGCTGTGGCAGCAAAAGCTGGACGTTTGTCTTTTTACCACCGGAGGGCGCCGAAAGTGAAAAAAGGCGCTTTTGAGGATGGAGTCCGCAAGAAAGCAGAGAGGGCCAAATTGTCTGTGGCATTTGAAAGGGTTCCAGGAGGCAGTGAGAACCAGCATTACTTTTCCCCGCTGGCACCTTTGCTGTGGCAGCAAAAGCTGGACGTTTGTCTTTTTTGCTCCGGACGCTGCCGAAAGCGAAAACAGGTGCTTTTGAGGATGGAGTCCGCAGGAAAGCAGAGAGGGCCAAATTGTCTGTGGCATTTGAAAGGGTTCCAGGAGGCAGTGAGAACCAGCATTACTTTTCCCCGCTGGCACCTTTGCTGTGGCAGCAAAAGCTGGCCGTTTGTCTTTTTTGCTCCGGAGGCTGCCGAAAGCGAAAACAGGTGCTTTTGAGGATGGAGTCCGCAGGAAAGCAGAGAGGGCCAAATTGTCTGTTGCATTTGAAAGGGTTCCAGGAGGCAGTGAGAACCAGCATTACTTTTCCCCGCTGGCACCTTTGCTGAGGCAGCAAAAGCTGGCCGTTTGTCTTTTTTGCTCCGGAGGCTGCCGAAAGCGAAAACAGGTGCTTTTGAGGATGGAGTCCGCAGGAAAGCAGAGAGGGCCAAATTGTCTGGGGCATTTGAAGAGGTTCCAGGAGGCAGTGAGAACCAGCATTACTTTTCCCCGCTGGCACCTTTGCTGTGGCAGCAAAAGCTGGACGTTTGTCTTTTTTGCTCCGGACGCTGCCGAAAGCGAAAACAGGTGCTTTTGAGGATGGAGTCCGCAGGAAAGCAGAGAGGGCCAAATTGTCTGGGGCATTTGAAAGGGTTCCAGGAGGCAGTGAGAACCAGCATTACTTTTCCCCGCTGGCACCTTTGCTGTGGCAGCAAAAGCTGGACGTTTGTCTTTTTTGCTCCGGAGGCTGCCGAAAGCGAAAACAGGTGCTTTTGAGGATGGGGTCCACAGGAAAGCAGAAAGGGCCAAATTGTCTGTGGCATTTGAAAGGGTTCCAGGAGGCAGTGAGAACCAGCATTACTTTTCCCCGCTGGCACCTTTGCTGTGGCAGCAAAAGCTGGACGTTTGTCTTTTTTGCTCCGGAGGCTGCCGAAAGCGAAAATAGGTGCTTTTGAGGATGGAGTCCGCAGGAAAGCAGAGAGGGCCAAATTGTCTGTGGCATTTGAAAGAGTTCCAGGAGGCAGTGAGAACCAGCATCACTTTTCCCCGCTGGCACCTTTGCTGTGGCAGCAAAAGCTGGACGTTTGTCTTTTTACCACCGGAGGGCGCCGAAAGTGAAAAAAGGCGCTTTTGAGGATAGAGTCCACAGGAAAGCAGAGAGGGCTTACTTTTCTGGGGCATTTGAAAGGGTTCCAGGAGGCAGTGAGAACCAGCATTACTTTTCCCCGCTGGCACCTTTGCTGTGGCAGCAAAAGCTGGACGTTTGTCTTTTTTGCTCCGGAGGCTGCCGAAAGCGAAAATAGGTGCTTTTGAGGATGGAGTCCGCAGGAAAGCAGAGAGGGCCAAATTGTCTGGGGCATTTGAAAGGGTTCCAGGAGGCAGTGAGAACCAGCATTACTTTTCCCCGCTGGCACCTTTGCTGTGGCAGCAAAAGCTGGACGTTTTTCTTTTTACCACCGGAGGGCGCCGAAAGTGAAAAAAGGCGCTTTTGAGGATAGAGTCCGCAGGAAAGCAGAGAGGGCCAAATTGTCAGGGGCATTTGAAGGAGTTCCAGGAGGCAGTGAGAACCAGCATTACTTTTCCCTGCTGGCACCTTTGCTGTGGCAGCAAAAGCTGGACGTTTGTCTTTTTTGCTCCGGAGGGCGCCGAAAGCAAAAATAGGTGCTTTTGAGGATGGAGTCCGCAGGAAAGCAGAGAGGGCCAAATTGTCTGTGGCATTTGAAAGGGTTCCAGGAGGCAGTGAGAACCAGCATTACTTTTCCCCGCTGGCACCTTTGCTGTGGCAGCAAAAGCTGGACGTTTGTCTTTTTTGCTCCGGACGCTGCCGAAAGCGAAAACAGGTGCTTTTGAGGATGGAGTCCGCAGGAAAGCAGAGAGGGCCAAATTGTCTGTGGCATTTGAAAGGGTTCCAGGAGGCAGTGAGAACCAGCATTACTTTTCCCCGCTGGCACCTTTGCTGTGGCAGCAAAAGCTGGCCGTTTGTCTTTTTTGCTCCGGAGGCTGCCGAAAGCGAAAACAGGTGCTTTTGAGGATGGAGTCCGCAGGAAAGCAGAGAGGGCCAAATTGTCTGTGGCATTTGAAAGGGTTCCAGGAGGCAGTGAGAACCAGCATTACTTTTCCCCGCTGGCACCTTTGCTGAGGCAGCAAAAGCTGGCCGTTTGTCTTTTTTGCTCCGGAGGCTGCCGAAAGCGAAAACAGGTGCTTTTGAGGATGGAGTCCGCAGGAAAGCAGAGAGGGCCAAATTGTCTGGGGCATTTGAAGAGGTTCCAGGAGGCAGTGAGAACCAGCATTACTTTTCCCCGCTGGCACCTTTGCTGTGGCAGCAAAAGCTGGACGTTTGTCTTTTTTGCTCCGGACGCTGCCGAAAGCGAAAACAGGTGCTTTTGAGGATGGAGTCCGCAGGAAAGCAGAGAGGGCCAAATTGTCTGGGGCATTTGAAAGGGTTCCAGGAGGCAGTGAGAACCAGCATTACTTTTCCCCGCTGGCACCTTTGCTGTGGCAGCAAAAGCTGGACGTTTGTCTTTTTTGCTCCGGAGGCTGCCGAAAGCGAAAACAGGTGCTTTTGAGGATGGGGTCCACAGGAAAGCAGAAAGGGCCAAATTGTCTGTGGCATTTGAAAGGGTTCCAGGAGGCAGTGAGAACCAGCATTACTTTTCCCCGCTGGCACCTTTGCTGTGGCAGCAAAAGCTGGACGTTTGTCTTTTTTGCTCCGGAGGCTGCCGAAAGCGAAAATAGGTGCTTTTGAGGATGGAGTCCGCAGGAAAGCAGAGAGGGCCAAATTGTCTGTGGCATTTGAAAGAGTTCCAGGAGGCAGTGAGAACCAGCATCACTTTTCCCCGCTGGCACCTTTGCTGTGGCAGCAAAAGCTGGACGTTTGTCTTTTTACCACCGGAGGGCGCCGAAAGTGAAAAAAGGCGCTTTTGAGGATAGAGTCCACAGGAAAGCAGAGAGGGCTTACTTTTCTGGGGCATTTGAAAGGGTTCCAGGAGGCAGTGAGAACCAGCATTACTTTTCCCCGCTGGCACCTTTGCTGTGGCAGCAAAAGCTGGACGTTTGTCTTTTTTGCTCCGGAGGCTGCCGAAAGCGAAAATAGGTGCTTTTGAGGATGGAGTCCGCAGGAAAGCAGAGAGGGCCAAATTGTCTGGGGCATTTGAAAGGGTTCCAGGAGGCAGTGAGAACCAGCATTACTTTTCCCCGCTGGCACCTTTGCTGTGGCAGCAAAAGCTGGACGTTTTTCTTTTTACCACCGGAGGGCGCCGAAAGTGAAAAAAGGCGCTTTTGAGGATAGAGTCCGCAGGAAAGCAGAGAGGGCCAAATTGTCAGGGGCATTTGAAGGAGTTCCAGGAGGCAGTGAGAACCAGCATTACTTTTCCCTGCTGGCACCTTTGCTGTGGCAGCAAAAGCTGGACGTTTGTCTTTTTTGCTCCGGAGGGCGCCGAAAGCAAAAATAGGTGCTTTTGAGGATGGAGTCCGCAGGAAAGCAGAGAGGGCCAAATTGTCTGTGGCATTTGAAAGGGTTCCAGGAGGCAGTGAGAACCAGCATTACTTTTCCCCGCTGGCACCTTTGCTGTGGCAGCAAAAGCTGGACGTTTGTCTTTTTTGCTCCGGAGGTTGCCGAAAGCGAAAACAGGTGCTTTTGAGGATGGAGTCCGCAGGAAAGCAGAGAGGGCCAAATTGTCTGTGGCATTTGAAAGGGTTCCAGGAGGCAGTGAGAACCAGCATTACTTTTCCCCGCTGGCACCTTTGCTGTGGCAGCAAAAGCTGGACGTTTGTCTTTTTTGCTCCGGACGCTGCCGAAAGCGAAAACAGGTGCTTTTGAGGATGGAGTCCGCAGGAAAGCAGAGAGGGCCAAATTGTCTGGGGCATTTGAAAGGGTTCCAGGAGGCAGTGAGAACCAGCATTACTTTTCCCCGCTGGCACCTTTGCTGTGGCAGCAAAAGCTGGACGTTTGTCTTTTTTGCTCCGGAGGCTGCCGAAAGCGAAAACAGGTGCTTTTGAGGATGGAGTCCACAGGAAAGCAGAGAGGGCCAAATTGTCTGTGGCATTTGAAAGGGTTCCAGGAGGCAGTGAGAACCAGCATTACTTTTCCCCGCTGGCACCTTTGCTGTGGCAGCAAAAGCTGGACGTTTGTCTTTTTTGCTCCGGAGGCTGCCGAAAGCGAAAATAGGTGCTTTTGAGGATGGAGTCCGCAGGAAAGCAGAGAGGGCCAAATTGTCTGTGGCATTTGAAAGAGTTCCAGGAGGCAGTGAGAACCAGCATCACTTTTCCCCGCTGGCACCTTTGCTGTGGCAGCAAAAGCTGGACGTTTGTCTTTTTACCACCGGAGGGCGCCGAAAGTGAAAAAAGGCGCTTTTGAGGATAGAGTCCACAGGAAAGCAGAGAGGGCTTAATTGTCTGGGGCATTTGAAAGGGTTCCAGGAGGCAGTGAGAACCAGCATTACTTTTCCCCGCTGGCACCTTTGCTGTGGCAGCAAAAGCTGGACGTTTGTCTTTTTTGCTCCGGAGGCTGCCGAAAGCGAAAACAGGTGCTTTTGAGGATGGAGTCCGCAGGAAAGCAGAGAGGGCCAAATTGTCTGTGGCATTTGAAAGGGTTCCAGGAGGCAGTGAGAACCAGCATTACTTTTCCCCGCTGGCACCTTTGCTGTGGCAGCAAAAGCTGGCCGTTTGTCTTTTTTGCTCCGGAGGCTGCCGAAAGCGAAAATAGGTGCTTTTGAGGATGGAGTCCGCAGGAAAGCAGAGAGGGCCAAATTGTCTGTGGCATTTGAAAGAGTTCCAGGAGGCAGTGAGAACCAGCATTACTTTTCCCCGCTGGCACCTTTGCTGTGGCAGCAAAAGCTGGACGTTTGTCTTTTTACCACCGGAGGGCGCCGAAAGTGAAAAAAGGCGCTTTTGAGGATAGAGTCCGCAGGAAAGCAGAGAGGGCCAAATTGTCAGGGGCATTTGAAAGGGTTCCAGGAGGCAGTGAGAACCAGCATTACTTTTCCCCGCTGGCACTTTGCTGAGGCAGCAAAAGCTGGCCGTTTGTCTTTTTTGCTCCGGAGGCTGCCGAAAGCGAAAACAGGTGCTTTTGAGGATGGAGTCCGCAGGAAAGCAGAGAGGGCCAAATTGTCTGGGGCATTTGAAGAGGTTCCAGGAGGCAGTGAGAACCAGCATTACTTTTCCCCGCTGGCACCTTTGCTGTGGCAGCAAAAGCTGGACGTTTGTCTTTTTTGCTCCGGAGGCTGCCGAAAGCGAAAATAGGTGCTTTTGAGGATGGAGTCCGCAGGAAAGCAGAGAGGGCCAAATTGTCTGGGGCATTTGAAGAGGTTCCAGGAGGCAGTGAGAACCAGCATTACTTTTCCCCGCTGGCACCTTTGCTGTGGCAGCAAAAGCTGGACGTTTGTCTTTTTTGCTCCGGAGGCTGCTGAAAGCGAAAACAGGTGCTTTTGAGGATGGAGTCCGCAGGAAAGCAGAGAGGGCCAAATTGTCTGTGGCATTTGAAAGGGTTCCAGGAGGCAGTGAGAACCAGCATTACTTTTCCCCGCTGGCACCTTTGCTGTGGCAGCAAAAGCTGGACGTTTGTCTTTTTTGCTCCGGAGGCTGCCAAAAGCGAAAACAGGTGCTTTTGAGGATGGAGTCCGCAGGAAAGCAGAGAGGGGCCAAATTGTCTGTGGCATTTGAAAGGGTTCCAGGAGGCAGTGAGAACCAGCATTACTTTTCCCCGCTGGCACCTTTGCTGTGGCAGCAAAAGCTGGACGTTTGTCTTTTTTGCTCCGGAGGCTGCCGAAAGCGAAAATAGGTGCTTTTGAGGATGGAGTCCGCAGGAAAGCAGAGAGGGCCAAATTGTCTGTGGCATTTGAAAGAGTTCCAGGAGGCAGTGAGAACCAGCCATTACTTTTCCCCCGCTGGCACCTTTGCTGTGGCAGCAAAAGCGGCCTTTTTTCTCTTTTCCGGCGCCC